>NC_141935.1:10000000-10300000 GCF_057802395.1 Ceratotherium simum simum | reverse complement strand
CTAAAGACTCCTCCAGAGGAATTCTCATTCAAAGATTTATTCTTTTCTCCTCTGCTTATCTCACGTACAGGATGGTTTGAGTGACGGGCTGGTGTTAGCAGAAATATTTGTGGGAAACCCAATTTACTGGTCCTGAATAGTCTAGATCATCTAGAATCTCAATTTTGTAGGATGCAGTGGTTGGCAACTCTTATCTTCAGCTTTGGGGCCTCAGCTAAAGGTTTAGAGAAGAAAAGTTCCATTTAACAACTTATTCCATTAAGTTGATGGATTTTGCTTCTTCATGATACTAACTAAAAGTTACAACAAATGCCATTTTCCAGCATACAGCAGGAGACAGAGATTAGACATTTACCATTTTATACACTGGATAACTTGTTTCAATGTTTTTAAAAATGTTTCTCCTTCATTGAATTCCTTCTTACATAACTGATTAGTAAAATATTATTTTGTTCATATTTCCCCTTGGTGAAGTCATAATCTAAAGTACTTGTATATATTTTGTCATGCTAAAGATGCCGTGTAAAAAAACCCAAACTTATAAATGGATTTGTTATGAAATTGACTCAATTTCCACATACAGAAAGACAGAATGGACATAACTATTATCTATAAATATATTTACATATTTTGAAATATCTAGATGATCAAAGAATATAGGTGTGCCTATGCAAAGAAATGTCTTCAATTTCATTTTATTTTTGAATACTTACTTTGTGATGATTGAGAGCTCATTTAAAAATACGAAAAATTAAGTTAGTTAACTTGCTACCTTAAAATTTGAGCTACTCTGGTCAAACTAGGTGGATTCACAATAACCTGAAATATTGTTATATGAGATATAAAAATTTAGAAAAAGGTACTGAGATGCCAATAGATGAGACACCAAGTTTTTTCCCAAGGATAGAGATTTCCTGAATGTAATGGAATTTCGCACGTAGAGCAATATCTTCTTTTCTGAGTTATGGCCATACTACAAATAATTTTTTTGTTAGAAAGTAAAGAGAACTTGACCATTGCCTCCAACCATACGTACTAATATTAAGCTGGTTAAAAATAATGAGAATGAATTTTTAGCCTATTGGAAATTATTTTAGAAAAAAAGTTTCTTTGTTTTTGTAAATGTAGATACATTTGTTCAGATCATAAATAACCTTAAGACAAAGTGATAGATTCCTGAAGTATTGTGCTATAATGTTATACTTGTCAAATCACCTGCGCTGACAGTGATACAGAAATAACAGAGGTCATGGGGGTATAATTTTATTGTTATGTTTACTAGAGTTGTTCATTGTTGAAAAATCAACAACTCTCTCTACACTGTGTCTGTTCTGTTCTTGTAAAAATCTTATCTTATACTGACAGACATGTTTCTTACATTTTTTACTTGATTTGAAAATCTCTTCGTCCTGTCTCTCTTATTTAATGGCCCAGTACTTGAAAACAGCCTAAGACTGGAAATATTGAACTAAGTGTGGATGGATGGTGCACAAATATCGTGCAAGACTGTTTCACTATAATAGGCAAAAATGTTGATTGTATACATATAGCAATTGTAGTCCTGAGAGAATATGATTTTCCTATTTAGCAATTAAATAATTCTATTTACCATTTCAATCATTAAGCAAATTTGTATTTCCAGAAATATTTCATGAAAATATAGTAGTTTCTCTGTATTCATAACTATATCTTACAAAATTTTTACACGAGCAATATTAATTGATAAATAGCTTTTAAAAGCCCTAAGGAGGAATACACACAGACACACACACATATGCACACACGCACTAAAATTGTGACACTTTTACTGACATGTAGATATTTCTGTAGTAGTTTAAATAACAAATCCAACAGTGGATGAATTCTCTAAAAGTACAAATACTTATCGTAAATAAATATTACAAACAAAGAGTTAACCTGCCTACATGGTAAATTAATAATGAAAGTAGAATTCATTTAGCTAGGGAATAGAATTTCCAAGCAAAGAATGAAGACTCTCAAGATTAGAACAAAGAAAAGCATAACAAAAGACAAAGAGAGTTATTACATAATGATAAAAAGGTCAAATCATCATTAAGATAGAAACACTAGAAATGTGTTTTACAAATACAATCTCAAAATACGTGTAACACAACTGACAGAAAATAAGGTGAAAAAGACAAAGCCACAATCATGGCAAGAAATTTTAACACATCTTCCAATAAATGACAGATCAAAAAAAAAGAAAAAACTCCGAAATAAGTAAACATATAGATTTAAGCAATACACTTTATATATGGGTCATACTTAGAAGATTGCATCAAAAGCATCAAGATACAGATACTTTTGGGGTCAGCCAGGGGCGTAGTGCTTAAGTTCGCTTGCTCTGCTTCTGGAGCCCAGGTTCAGATCCCAGGAGCAGACCTATGCACTGCTCATCAAGCCATGCTGTGGCAGGCATCCCACATAAATTAGAGGAAGATGGGCATGTATGTTAGCCCAGGGCCAGTCTTCCTCAGCAAAAAGAAGAGGATTGGCAACAGGTGTTAGCTAAGGGCTAATCTTCTGCACCAAAAAAAAAAAAGATACAGATACTTTTCAAGCATATATAGAAAATTTATTTTAAAATGAGTTCTACAATAAGACTTATTTTATCTAAACAAAATATAACAAACAAGATACTTAATGGTAAATATTCTATATAAGAACAGGAAGGAAATACGAGTATCTGCTTCTTTTGAACATTTTACTGGAGCTCTTAGCTAGCATAGTAAGGCAGGTTATAAAAAATAAGTATTGAGAAGAAAAGAATACACAGAATGTAATTCATACAATGTAATTTTCTATAGTCTACATAAAATCTATAAATAAATAATTAAAATATATGAGTTTTTCAAAGCTGCTAATTATAAAAATCAATATATAAAAATCATTTGTATTTCTATATGGCAACCACCAAGATTTTAAAATTGGAATTTACAGTACGTCAAAAAATATAAAGCTCTTATGAACAAATCCAACAAAAATGCTTAAATCCTGAAAAAAAATTAAATTGTTTTTAAAGATATTAATGAAGAAAATATAAAAGAAGAGATGTACAATGCTCCTAGTTTGGAAGACTATAAATTATAAATATATAAATTCCCAAAATTGATCAAAAATTCTATGTGACTATATTCAAATTCCCACCAGCTATTTATTTTCCTTTTTTTTTTAATTTGTTTTTGTGCTTGGAAACTTGACAGGCTTATCATAAATTGCACATAAAAGTACACAAGTTCAAGAATATGGCTGACACCCTTGAAGACCCAAGGGGGGAGAATTGCCATATCATGTAAAAAGATATGGTCAAAATCAGAGAATTTAACACAGTGTGATATTGCCAGAAAATAAACAGAACAAGGAAACTGAATCAAGAGCCCCCAGGCAGCCACGAATATATCAACACTAGGTAAACGAGAACTGTTACAGGTCACTGTGGAAAGAGTTAAGGTTGGTATGGCATCTGGTTTCTCTATTAAAAAAAATATTGATTCTTTTGGTTATTTTTCCATTTATACCCTCAGAACAGTTCTTTCCCCTTTTCTATCCTTTTTTGTTTCCTAGGGAAGCTGACTTTATGGACTGAATTACATGGGCTTCCTTTCCCTCTGGCTTCTCGTTAGGTTTAACCAAGGGCAGCCAAAAAGTAATAGAAAAGAAAGGCTGAAGTGTTTTTCCTCTGCAGCCTTACTGCCTCAGAAATGGCTGTCTCTCCTTGACCACAGCTCTTGTTGGATGGCCTCTTTTCCTTTACTCCAGTAAATACCAGACTCCTTCAGACTTGGCAGTGGCAATGACTTCAAACAAAAGGCTAAAATTTGCATGCCTAAGTATTCCTTATTTGTTTCCTATTTGGCACTTAGGGACAGGAGTATGAGATCAGAGCCGTCTCTAAAGTGGCCCTGGGTCATGTGTTTCTGCCCAGTCCAATCTATCTGTCTTACAATGAATCTGTGACTGACACTGGGCTCAGGGAAAAGACTGAGCCCTGTGTCAATGTGCTGTGTGTCCCAAACAAACATTGACTCTGATGTCACACTGAGCGGAAAGACTCCCTGTGGGACATATGGATCCATCGAGTGGTTGCTGATGAAAGAGAAATCATTAGGGAGTTGAGAGAGAGAGAGTAGAGGAAAATATAGCAGCCATTGTGTAATGTGCTGAGATCCACACTCCTAAGAGCAGATAGTTCACCAGGATCCATAAATCTGCTGCAGCCACTGTTGCGATCTATCCCAACAAAGATCCTGATCCTCTCAGTTATAGGGAAAACATCCACAGCACCCCTGGGGCACAGTAAAGGGGTTGAATGGGTTGATAGAAACTCAGCTACAGCTTGGGGTCATTAAACTCTACAAAGCAACAATTTTCATGGAGGAATTTGCTAACCCTGATGATACTGATTTGATGATTTCTGGAGGAAGAAATTTATAAATATGAGTATGATAAGAGTTTCCTCCACCCTGAAATATATCCAGTGACCTAAAATAAATTAATTAATTAAAAAGAAGGAAGGAAGGGAAAGGAAGGGAAGAGGAAGAAAGGAAGGAAGGAAAGAAAGAATGAAGGGAAACAAAAAAAAGAAAAAAGGATGAACAAGTCTTGGATACAGAAGAAGGAAACAGAAGAAAAAAACAAAAGCTGAAACAAAGGTCCATAATATGATCCAACTGGAAATTGAGATTATTTAAAAAAATTTACATAACAAAAGATTAAAAAGTACTGATTGATTGGCTTTGTGTCTCGCCAACAGAGGTTCTGATTTAACACCAACATCTGCTGAAGTGCATCAACTGGCAAACCTTCATGGACTTAATCATCAATCTGGATGGAAATATAATTACATGTGGGGACCCCACTAAATTTTAACAAGGTATTGCCCATACTCTTAGAGGACTTACAGCACATAAAATAGAAGACACATAAGTGTGCCTTACCTGAACTATTGATTTGCCTAAATTCCCCATGGTCATACTACCCATTGCCCTTATACATCCCATAGTCGATATGAACACTCTAACCCAAAAAGTAATAAAGTGAAATTAAATTAAGTTTTTGTCTCTTCCAAAGTGGCATAACAAAATGGAACCCAAAGACCATTCCTCAAATTAAAAAGGTTAATACGGCCCAATGTAAATTAAAACAGGGCTTTCAATGATTGAATCAGCATACAAGACCTAGATAGAAAAGGAGTGATTATCTCTAAACTGCTTCTCCATTTAACAATACGATTTGGCCTCTTGCTAAACTTGGAAATATTCAATGGCACCTCATGGTGGATTACTGAAATCTTAATGCTGTGCTTCTGTCTATTAAGGCCCCATATACAATATTATTAAAATTACTGAATTATCCAATGAGCAACTGATAAATATTTTACTATTATAAATTTCGGTAATATGTTCTATTAAGTGTCTATTTCAATAGCCTCTCAGCCATAGATTGTGTTTACCTCCAAAGGGCCTAAACATACGTTTACCCATGGGGCACCTCGACAGCCTCACCATTGCACACAGCCTTTGCACGCAAGGTCTTAATTAACTACGTTCAATTTTCTCTGGGAGCACAGGTATGACATTACGTTGATGACATCACATTTATGACATCTTCCTCCAAGAACATTCATTTGGCACTCTCACTCAGGGCACACACATACTCACAGAGGAGCTCTAAAAGAGGATGGATAAAGAAGATGTGGTATGTACGTATATATATATACACACACACACTAGAATATTACTCAGCCATAAAAAAGATGAAATCTTGCCATTTACAACAACATGGATGGATCTTGAGGATATTATGCTAAGCGAAATAAGTCAGATGGAGAAAGCCAAATACTGTATGATTTCACTCATATATGGAAGATAAAACAACAACAGCAAACAAACACATAGATATAGAGAATAGACTAGTAGTTACCAGAGGGGAAGATGGAGGGGGGAGGGCAACAAGGGTAAAAGGGGACATTTATATGGTGAAGGATAGCAACTAGACTTTTGGTGGTGAACTTGATGTAGTCTATACAGAAGTCGAAATATAATGATGTACACCTGAAACTAATATGATGTTATAAACCCATGTTACCTCAATTAAAAAAAATGGAGGGCTGGGCCATGCCCCAGGCATAGCACAGGGCTCTTCACCTTGGTTAAATTTCTGAAACTTATTTGGTAAACTGAAGATTGTTCCATGCTAACAGTGGTAAGAAATAGCTATTGATCCCCTCAGCAGCCATGATGTTAAAACAAGCCCCCAAATTTTAGGCCTTTTTGGGTTCTGGAAGCAACATATTTCTCATTTACACTGTTACTTGCAGATTGGCCCACCTTGAATGGGCCACTCTCCAACAAAAGGCTCTAGAACTTATCCAAATTGCAATCTAACAGACTACCCCACTAGAGCCCTTCAGAGACTTCTTCATTTTAGAGGCTTAGCAATCTGCTCTCATGTTTCTTGGAGATTCTGGACATCTACATTATGGCCATAAGTTGCCCGTGAATTTCTTATGCAAGAAACTGCCCTCTTTGGCCCTGCATTACACACTGTTAGAGTGGCAATTGCTGGCTACACGCTGAGCTCTCCTGGCATTAGAGGATCTCCTAGGCCCTAAGACTTCCATACCCAGTTGCCCATTATACTGTGGGTCATGGAACCAGTACAAGCTCAGCATGGCCACTGAGACCTCCTCGCCAGAGGCTGCTGCCAATCCTGGGCCCTATGGCATATCCTGCATGCAGGAGGAGGTAGCCTCCCCTGCCCTCTGTCCCTTGTCCGATACAGTGATTCTGGAAGAGGTCACCTCTTTCCTAGACCATTTAGCTACCTGGGAACCACTTGGGATCAACTGTGTATACCACAATGGGAATTTGTACATTTTGTGAATGGAATTGGTGCCATATATATGATGGAGCTTGCTGGACAACTGCTGACTTTCATCCCTTAAAACGAGGATCTCCTTGATAAAGGACAGTACTCAAAACTAAGCACAATTGGCCAAAGTTTAGACAGAATCTTAGCACTGGATGCCCTACGTAACAATCAGCCCCACATGCACATTTTTATGGATTCATGGGCCATTTCCCTCTTTGAGGTAGGGAACTCTGGGAACTTCTTGCCTCACCAGTACCCAAAAGATAAAACAATGTAAGACATCTCTACGTCTACTAAGAACATAAAACAAGACCTCACTGGAACACTCTCTATATACTTCTTTTTCCCCAACAGTATTGATAGTGATCAAGTCACTCACTTAACTTCTCAGGCTATGCAATGCTGGGATCTTGAACAAGGCATTCAATGTAACATTCATCTTCCTTACTGGCCTCAGGCTGCAGGCCTCATAGAGCAACATATTGGCTTATTTAAATATATTCAAATTCAATTAAATAAAACCTGACATGTTTCAGCCATCAGTCAAACAACAGAAGAGAATTATAATAAGGTGTTTGACTGCACTTCTTGATATTTGACTGCTGACATCTTTTAAGCTTCACTCTCTTCTTCCCCTTTATTTCTCAGATTTCCTTGAAAAAGTGAATGTGTAACCGAGATGTAGCCAAAGGAACTGGAATAAACTCATATGCACCACTTCCAGTGCTGGCACTTAAAAACATGCCACATTTGATCTTCCATGATCTTTCCCTTTCCTTGCCTTGATGCAAATGAGCACATTAACACTGAAAGTAAATTTTTTTTAAGACAGGAGAGCCTAAAATGGAAAGAGCCTGGGGTCCATGTATAATTACTTGGAGGAGAGTCTTCATCAACCAGAAACACTTGGAATTCATGAGTAAGAAATTAATGTCTATAGTTTTGATCCATTACATATTTTAAAGTTTGCTTGTTATAGAAGAGATCATCACCTTAAAAATGTGCTCCAGGTGCCAGCCAATAGTGTAGTGGTTAAGTTCACGAGCTTCGCTTTGGCGGCCTGGGGCTCACGGGTTTGGATCCCTAGCATGGACCTACACACCACTCATCAAGCCATGCTGTGGTGGCGTCCCATATACAAAGTAATGGAAGATTGGCAACAGCAGTTAGCTCAGGGTCAGTCTTCCTCACCAAAAAAAAAAAGTGCTCCAAAATCCCATTCATATAAAGTTCAAAAACAAGCAAATCTAAGTAATATACCATTTTTGCAATAAATACATAGGAGATAAACTATGAGGAAGTCAAAGGCATGATGAACACAAATATTAGGCTGGTTGTTACCTATGTCAGGAAGGAAGAGGGATGTGGTTCAGTAGTTATGCTCAGGCTCTTCATTTATGTTTAAACTTCATATACTTTATATATACTCTTCCATAGGTATGCTATATAGTTCATAGCATACATTTTTCATGAATTGATATTGGCTAAGATCTATAATATATGAGCAGAGTATAAAAGAAAATATTTAGACAATTAAAGCATACAGTATTAGGAATTTTATATTGAGGATATAATGCAAGTATAGAGGCATGCAGTATAGTGGCAAGAACAGCTTCTGAAGGCAGATTATCTCACACCTGACAATACTACTACAGCTCATATCCTGGTGGACACAAAAGGCTGACAGCACTAAGTGGAACCTAAAGCAGTGCAGGGTTCCTCAGCAGGTGGAGGCTTTGGTACTTGGGCCATAAGACACAAGATGTCCTATAGTATTAGAGGTATCTGTGTAAGAGAAGATGCTATGTGGCGTTATGACAATGCCAAATGGGAGAGTCACAATGTGGAGCCTTAGGAGCCTTAGCCATGCTATTTTCAGTGGAGAGTTACATATGTTTTTTTAAGAACAGCTCCTGGTGTGCCATTGGAATCTGAAAGAGATGAAACACCCGAAAATGAAACCTCAAAGGACCGTGTGGTCAAAACGGTTCATCATGAGATAGGTTCTGCCAGAATCACCAAGTCTTACAAATATGCAAGTCCATCTAAAAACCATCAAAAGATGGAAATGATATGTATATGATCAGGGATGACTAGGGTCAGAGGGCACAAATAAACTGCATAATTAGGTGGACTAGATGTCCATGTCATCCATCACGGAAGAGGTACCTGAACATCCAAGTAAAGAGAATGACTTGGCTATCATCAGCCAGCCTTTTCCAGTGGCTATCACGTTACCGGCACAATGTGTAACTTATGCATGGGCCCTCATTCTTAAAGAATAATCTAGCTACTTCGACTGAGAAATGTCAAACTTGCTAGCAACAGAGACCAGTGCTGAGTCCCCAGTATGGCACTATCCTTGGTGGAGACCAAGCAGCCACTTGATGACAAGTTAACTACATTGGACTCCTTGTACCACCAAAGTGGCAGCAATTCATCTTATTTTCATTGACATATATTTTTGGTTTGGGTTTGCTTTTTGTGCCCATAGATCCACAGTCAGCATTGCTATCCTAGGGGTAAAGTGCACAACCCATTGCCATGGAATTCTGTATAATATCGCACTGTCTTAAGGAAACCACTTCACAGCAAAGGAGATAAAGTAGTAGATATACGAACATAGACTTCTTTAGTCTTATCTCACAAAATATCACTTAAAAACTGCTGCTTTCATAGAACAATGAGATAGCCTATAGAAAAAACAGCTGAAGTGCCAGCTTAGAGATGATACCTTTCATGAATGGGTCGCCATCATCCAGGATGCAGTATACATTCTACATCAATGACCACGATATGGTGCTATGTCTGCAAAAGATACACTATATAGAACTTAGAACATAGCAGTAAAAGTAATAGTGGCCTAACCTACTATCAATCCCAGTGACCAACTTAAAGGATTTGTTCTTCCCATCCCTGCAACTTTGAGCTCCGTAAATGTAGAGGTCTTGGCCTGCAGAGAGTAAAATGCTTGACTCTTACCATCAATAGGATGTAGAGACGCTGTTTTACAATGAGGGCAGGGAAGACCTGAGGACGGTAAGGTGATCAGGGTATAGCTGTGTGGGTCCAATCAAGACACAGATGCTATACAGTAGGTTAAACAGGTTGTTTAATATATAGAATTATTAACTATGATGAAAAAGTAACTATAAGATATAAGGTAACTTTATATGATATCCTAAGACTGAGAGAGAGTACCCAAGGAAGAAAAAATTTGAAAGGAGTTCTGATCTCATTGGAGAAGGTATGGTTCAGTCCGTTAGATAATAGGATTACGCTCTGGTTTAGCTAGGTTAGAGCTGGTCTGGAGTTACTGTATAAGCAATAGGCCACTCTCCACAGGGCAGATGGGGAAACAGGCCATTAACAACTGGTGGTGTGAATACGCAAATGGAGTCCACGCATTGGTGAAGGCAGGAGGCCTTCAAAGTGTGCAGGCCGCACGGGGGCTTACAGAGGGAGTCCAGGCAGGAGGGAAAGGGAGAGTAATGGGGCTTAAAAGTTATCAGCTGTCAAACATCAAAAATAGAATCACACCATTTAATATTTCTCTCCACCAGATAAAAATCTTCATCAGTCTTGCTGTACTGAAACTAGCGAGTCTTTTGGGCGTGCCCCACTCTACCACATGTACAGGGATAAAGTCCTTTTTTTGTTGTTTTTTACTTTTTTCAAATTAAAACCAACCATTCTAAACATATCAGACTTTTTCCTTAAACCTTGACTTTTCCTCAACTCAATTTCATTCTTTTCTAATTGAAAAACATCCTGTGCCATGCTTTTCTTAGTAGCAGCTTTATTAGTTCAAAAATATGCACTTAAAATTCAACTTCTGAGAAAAATTCTATAGGCCACTGCATGCATCTATTTTTCTAGGAAAATAACGTTCTGATGAAAAAGAAATTAAGGTTAAAAAAATGAAATCTGAAGCAGTACCCTAGAATCCAATAGTTCAAAATAAATAACCTAAAGATTTATCTGACTTCAACACATTCATGAAAGAGAATGTCAAGGAATATCAGATTCAAAAAAGGTATATTTCTGGTTATTGATAGAGGACGATGAGTTTACCTTCAAGACGTTAATTCTTTTCTGTGAATCTATACAGATGGGCTCAACCCAATTCAGAGTTTGCCTCACACAGCATGCAATTACCTCCTGAGCATCAAATTCCACATAACTTGTGAATTTCATACCTGTCAGCACCCTTACTTGATACTTTATAAGATATATTTGGATTTTACATCTAAAAAGTGATCCACATAAGGGATTTTGAAGATGCTTTTATTTTGTAGGAAAAAAAATTCAGAAAAATTCCTATTTAGAACTTTTTAAAAAGTAGTTATTGGCTTAGGTAGAGGTTAATTAATGTTTATTTGCAGCTTCAGAATTATTCCTCCAACTTAAATTAACCCCATATGACTAATAGTATCAGCAATAAAACTTAACTTGGTACCTTATGTTTATATGTATGAATTAAGGATAATATCTCTTTTATAAATGATGATGCAGAGTATATGCCTCTTAATGAAGTGAAATAATCCATTTCAAAGCTGTGATTGATCTTGGTAAGATTTCTTTGAAAGAAGCCAAGGAAAGAGAATGTTAAATTCCCACAAGCCTGTAAACTCCCCAAGGAAGTTTCTCTTTTTTCCTCTTTTCCTTGTCTTCCTCATCCCCTAGAGCATTGCCTTAAACATAGTTGGTATTGGATAAATATTTATTGAATGATTAATGAAGAATGGATGTTTCAAAATTGAAATCATAATCTCCATTACTGGAACCTGCAGAGAATCAAGTAGTATCAACACGAAATAAGAGGAGATGATGACTTTAGACATTGCTTGATATTCAGAAACTAGCCTTTGGCTCAGAAGATATGTCTAAGTAGATACTTGTAGAAAAGGGCTTGAACACAAGGAAGAATTAAAACTATCTCATTGAATATTTAAGAATGGTAGAGTTATTTTGTAGATGAAACCATCAGGTGTTGTGTAAAATTCATGGGGTGGCAAGCTGGTAGTAGGAGAGATATAGTGACTATAAAGGCTTTCTGGACCCAACTCCAATGTGTGTATGTGGAGGCTTCCCCACACTGATAAGCAGCAATTCTCGGATGCTATCAGGGTGTCAGAATTCAACTCGATTCTGACGCTATCTACCGGGAGACAGACTCAGATTCCACAAGGGCTCCATCCACTCCAGACAAACAGTTACAATTGTTACTCGTACCTCTGACTGGCTGGCTATAAACCAGAGGTTCCCTTGACCTCCTCCTTGGGTTTGATTAATTTGCTAGAATGGCTCACAGAACTCAAGAAAATCCGTTTACTCACTAGATTACCGATTTATTACAAAGGATATTAAAGAATAGGAATCAATAGCCAGATGAAGAGATACAAAGGACAAGGTCCCAAAGGAAGGAGCTTCTGTCCTCCTGGAGCTTGGAGTCCAGCACGGTGGCATGTAGAAGCATTGTGGCCCCCCAACATGGAAGCTCTCCAAAAAAAAACCAGATGACCTGCCTCCTTGGGTTTTTATTTATGTAGTCATGATTGACTAAGAGGCTTCATTTACATAGTCAGGATTGACTAAGTCATTGGCCAATAGCAACTGATTCAACCTCAAGCCCCCACCCATTCCCAGAAATCAGGGGGGTGAACTAAAATTTACAATCCTCTGATCACATGGCTGGTTTTCCTGGCAACCAGCCCCCACCGTGGGGTGAGGTCCAAAAGTCACCTGAATTAACATAAACAAGACACCAGTTTCACCTTTATGGCTCTGAAGCCTTGTCAGGTACTGAGGACAAGAGACCAAATATTACAACAAAAGACGTTCCACTGCTTTTATCGCTAGGAAATTGCAAGGGTTTTGGGAGGTGTGAGCCAGGAACTGTGGATGAAGACCAAATATATCTGAGAAATATATTTTGGTCATTCACATGACCAAATCACAATATCGCAGTGCCCTGCCTAGATAGTTCAGTCCTTCCATACATTTCTACATTATCCTATCATCTAACCTGTACCGAGCATTCTGAGCAACTAGAAAACCTGTGACTTTGTACTAGAAGCTTCGGTAAAGAAACAGAAAGAAGGAAACTATGTAGTCTCACATTCACTGGCTTAACGATCTAGTGTAAGATATAAAATATGTACACAGTATAACACAAGGCAGAAGAAAAATTGCACCTGCACAGAGAATTCAGCATCCAAAAGAAATGTAGATCTATACAGAAATATTATTCATCTCAACAATACTCCAAATCAAATCAAACTCCTGTTTTAAGCTTTAACATAGAGTGTTTCCAAAATACCTTTGGAATACATATTTATACAAAAAGAAACGTTTTCCTATAAAAGAATCCTGTTAATAGTATTTCATTTCTCGATTTAACTTATAAATTAAGTAGTTAAAAGGTTTTTTTAATTAATAATGGAAAAAATAAGAAGTCTGTTTTAATACTATTTGAACAAATAACAAAAGAATGCATTTTTCATCATTTATTACAAATGTTAAATTTTTAAAATCTGAGTTTAATCACAAATATTAGATACTTATCTAAAAATTAATCAAATATATATTAATCGTGTCATCAATTTTTATCCTTGATGTTGCCTGTAGGCAAACAAATTAATTTCCTTTATAAGAATGCTTAAGGCTCTGCCATCACCTCATTTCTAACGTTCCATGTTTAGCATAATTTTCCACATCCATTACCTGTGCAATAAAATTATCACAGTGAGATTAATTGATCTCCAACATGCCATGTTTATCCACTTCTGTGCCCCTTTGTACCTTTACGTGATGAAACATCCTGCCTATCTTCTACACAATCTGTAAAATCTTAATGAGCCTTCACAAAGCCTAGTTCAGATGCCTTGTCTTCAATATATCACATTCTAAACCTTCGTTATAAAATTCTTCACTACTCCTGTCTATGTGTACTGTGTTCTGTTAATTCTGCTAGCCTAGGCCTAAGTTTCCCATGGGATGGCTGGTTTATTACATTTCTCCTTAAGAGCACAGATAGATTCTTACCCATATCCTTAGACCCTTTCATTGAGCTCAATATGTAATTGGTTTATTTGATTAATTTAAATCACATGCAACTTTTACATGTAGACAGCGCTTTATTCTCTTGATAAAATACTGTATCAGGACCTCAGCTGAGCTGGGCGAGAGAGCAGAGCTGTCAGGTGTTATGGTAGCTGATTAAGGCAACAAGGTAAAAATGGAAGAGTGAAGCCTTTAATCACTTCTGAGATGGTATAAGCAAGGGTTTAAACTGGAGAAAACACCGATTCCCTCTTTTTCGTTTTCCCCCATGGAATGGCACACTCATCAAAGGTCATGTGGGTCAAGGAAGACATGAGGTGCATCCTACTGTTGAGGGATCCTCAGACAAGTCTCTGGCAGTTGTACGGGCTATGCAGTTAGGCGGAGTGTCAAATGGAAGGGTTACAAGTGGAAAAGTACTGGGTACTGAGACATGAATCGGGAAAGTGTCTTCAGATTTCCCCATCTTTCTCACCCTTTCCAATAGGGAGGTTTCGAAGATGACCTCTGCCCAAGGCCCCAGATAAAAAGAGCTAGAAATGAAAGCACCTGGGCTAGGATTGCAAGTGTGCAAATGTATGACTGGCCTGGGGGAGCTGAGATCCTGGACTGTAACTGCCTTCAGAGATTACCATGCCCTGGCTGTGCACAAGTCTGGGGTGTAGACAGCGGCTTTCCTGCCAGGTAAAGCCTTTGTATTGCCAAAGGTCGATGGTCGAGCCTGAAAAATCACACATACAGTTTTAGCCAGAAGCCAAACTCCTCATACTGTTGTTAACAGCCTCTCAATATTGTCTATCCTGACACAAGAGATTTTCACAGCTTTCCTAATGTGTGATACATTTCACTAAAACCAAAAAAGAAGAGTGACAATACTAAGTGCTGGTGAGAAGAGACAGCAACAGGCACTCTCACACACTGTTGGTGGGAATATAAACATTCACCACCATTTTGGAAAAGTTTTTGACGCTATCTACTAACTTTGAACAAATGTATACACCCTACAACAAAACAACTTTGCTCCTAGGTGTGTGTGTTACAGGACTGCGTGCACTTGTGCATCAAAAGACAGGCGCTGGAGGAGGCCAGCCCAGTGGCATAGTGGTTAAGTTCACATGCTCCGCTTTGGCGGCCCAGGGTTCGCAGGTTCAGATCCCAGGGGCAGACATATGCACTGCTCATGAAGCCATGCTGTGGCAGACATCCCACATATAAAGTAGAGGAAAATGGGCACAGATGTTAGCCCAGGGCCAATCTTCCTCGGCAAAAAGAGGAGGATTGGCAACAGATGTTAGCTCAGGGCTAATCTTCCTCACAAAAAAAAAAAAAAAAGGCGTTGGAGGTTTATGGCAGCATTTTTCAAAACAGCTCAAAACCGGAAACAACCCAGATGTTTATCATTAGTGGGATTCATGAATAAATTACGCTATGTTCATGCAATGAAGTATTGTATAGTAATAAAAATGAATGACCTACTATGATACACAAGGTTATGTTTGTAGATTAATCTCAAACAAAATATTGAGGCAAAGAAGCAAGGCATAAAACAACATGTTTTATATGATCCTATTCATAACAAGTTTTTAAAAGTAAAACACTGTGATATGAGAAGTTTAGCTTGGGGAAAGGGAAGATAGTGATTGAGAGAGGGCATAAAAGTATCTTCTAGTACATTGACCTGAGTGGTTTTTACACAGATATGTTCACTATTTGATTATCCACTGAGCTGTAAATTTAAATTTTGCTTACTTTTTCTGCGTATGATACATGTACTTGAGTGAAAGAACTGTTTTAAAGTGTATAATAAATTTCTTCATGATTCTGATTATTTATTATCTCCACTGTTACAGAACAAAGACTGAGATATCCAGGCAAGAGACAGACAACACAAAGGTTGAAATAGGAGTACTCTGGTGAAAATGATATTCTGTGAGAAGAAACTTAATAAATTATATACAATAAATAAAGAAGAAGAGCATCAGAAATGGCTACAGAAGAGGAAAATTTGGGGTGAGATCAGAAGTGGCAAGGACAGATAATTATCTTCATTGGGAATGAGGACATATTGATTTAGAGTGGAAAGAAAAGAAGAAAGAATCTTACAATTCACTATTTATACCTGTACAATAATAGCACATGGAGATTTTATGACTGTAGAAGTATCTTATTTTAAAAATTTTTTACTTTTCTATAATTGTTTAAAAAAAATCATCCAATAAAAATATCACCTTAAATTATAGCTACATTTATAAAAGAAAAAAAAACAGAGTTGGTATAATTTAGGCACATATTTTTGGTGTGAGAGAAATAAAAAAGGTTTAAATAATTTAGATGAATATTGCTAAACAATATTAAAATATTTTCTTGTTGAGATAGATGAATTTTAATATAACATTGCACTTGTTAATGTTGATGAAATAGTGCCTTATGCTTAACCTGCTATTGGTCAAGTCGGTGTAGGGAGATATAAGGTGATGAAAAAGAGGTGATCAGCAACTGAACTTCATATACTCTTTTCTGTGATTTCCTACAGACACTTCTCGTAAATCCCAGCAGTTGGAGGACAACTTTTATCGAGAAAACTAAAAGCATCTTTTGTCTTTTACGATGGAACTGAGTGCTTCAATACAGCATAGAGTGATTGTTAAATTGAGTAAGGAAGGAACAGAAAATGGGCCAGTGAAAGAATAATGTAATGGCAGGTGTACTGACGGGCAAAAGCTTTTGGAGATAGAGATGCTTGACTCTAAATGCCTTGTCCTGGGCCCTCACTGGACTCGCCTAGCTACTGAAACTATGTCAACTGTAATCTCTTGAACAACCACTACATATTTCAACATAGGGAAAAACCTCACAAATCATTCAAGTTAGAGGTCATAAAATAGCAATGAAAGGATCAAAAGCCTTCAATAGTTTCTGGAAGGTGTCATCCCACATCCCCTCATTAGCAATCAGGCCGGGAAGGAAAGACTATTAAATGGTGCAGTCTGGCTCTTTATTCTCCCATGGATGAACTAATAGAAAAACCAAGCCGAAGTCTGGAGCTTCATAATGTGCTGGGAAGAGGTGTGGGAATAGTTGTTTGTGACACATTTGTCATGGAAGTGTTATTTCTTTAAGAACCGTTTAGTTTATGACTGCAGCCACATTCGGCTAAACTCCTTCAGAGCGATCATTGATCACTGGAAGTCAGTCAGCACTTCTGGAGGGGCAGTAACTCTTTGGCCATTGTGGCCATTTAATGCATTCACTACCAAGTTCACTAAACAGGACCCTGGAGTTCCAAAAGAAGCAAAGTGGAATGCACTGGAAGAAAACAGCTAGTTATAAATAACTTCCTTTACTTTTCAAAAATATATTTGTCGATTTGTGAAATAAAAATGTGTCTCTGAATAAAAGAGATCTAATCAGAAGTAGTATATTAATTGTCACCACTTTATGACATTTTCTTGGTTCTTCCAAATAATTTTAAGCACGTTTTACAATTTTTTCTTTTTATTTTCTATTTGCTTTATTAAAATAAAAATTATACTGAATTTGAACACTTTAATGAAAATCTAAAACCACTGAATATATGTACTTTGCATTGATTAATGACAGATTGTCTGGAATATGGGATAATCAAATACTCCATAAATTTACACAATCCCACACTTTTACTGGAAGACAATGTATGGGAGCACTCTGGTTAAGCAGATACAGCAGGCTTTCCAGTGCCAATGTTTTTTACTTTTCTTGGCTCTCCGCCGAAGAGCTGAGTCCTAGGGACCTCGCTGGAGTGAATTCCAACCCATCCAGGACAAAGAGCACAAGGGCCTGTGGATTATCAGCTTCTGTTTTTGGTCTGCATCTCAGTTTGGCAACTTTTAGATTTTGTACTGTTGTCTGTGGTTAACATTTCCACCTCTCATCTTTCCAATAAAAATCTGAGCTGATGATAAACATTTTAATTATTCTACAGTATTATTTTTTTCTTAAAACACACAGTTTAACCTGCCTCGTTTCTTAAAAGTATCTTTAATTTTGTGTTTTTGTCTTATCATCATCGAACCTTTTAAAATTTTAATTCTTTTTCCATCATTTTATCCTCATTTTTATATTTCTTGTTTACTTTTTGTCCTGGTTGAGATCTGAGCCTTATTTAACTATTTTTATGTCTTTCATATGTTCTTTTGAATAAAATTCACTTTTCTCTTTTTTCCTTTGAGTGTATTTAGCATTCCTTCCCCCTTTCTAAGGTCGTGGCCTATATTATTTTAACTCTATTTTATATTACTATAACCGTATTAATTTATTCAACTTTTCTTCTGAACCAATTTCATTTCTTCATCTTGTGGTTTTAATTATACATTTATTCACTGCTAAAGGTATTATTTTAAATTTTATCATATTTCTTGCTTATCCTAAAATAAATAGAACAAAATACAGGCATTTAAGAATAGGTATAGTAATGGCTCATTCTCTAGGCTAGGAAGGAAGATTTTTTTTTTCTCTTTTTATTTGACTCTATACAGGACTTTCAGTGTCTTGTTCCCATGGCAACGAAATCTTTATTTGACATAATATAATAAATTAACAGAACAATATTTCTCCACAGGTATTCTCCAGGGATTTTCAGCTTGAAATTCTGGGAATTTGTTTCTATAATGAATTAACTTTTTTGTAATACAAAATCCATCATTACTACCTTATGCAATTATACAATAAACTAAATCATACAAATGATATTTTATGAAAGAAGAGTGGGAATTGGTAAGAGGATGTCTATCAGAGGAAGCCTTCATTTCCATTCGCTATCTTTAATCTTAATGAAAAAGTAAGACACTGTGGGAATTCATGATCAGCATGAATTCCTGGAAAGAAATTGCTCGGTAAGAAATATTTTTTTTAAAAAGTTTTTCGGAATTGTTATTATTAATCAAAAAGATGACTATTTGTAGTGACAATATATTGGGTGATTATAGCATAGGGGTAAGTAAAATGAACGACCACAATGTCGAAAGAGGCAGGAGAGAGGTACTGGGAAAACTTTTAGAAGATTCCAGCACGACCCATGAAGAAAAACAGGTTATTTGAAGGTGAACAATTATTAGATAAAATATATATATTTCAAACTCTAGGACAACCTCTAATGAATTTTTAGAAAGAAGTATAAATGATATGCTTAGGGAGGATATAAAATGGTTATATTATGAAATAATTAAATGAGAGAAGACAGAAAAAAAAGAGAAGAGGAAGGAACAAATAACAAATGAAATGAAAACAGTTAAGAACGTAGTAGAAACTCGTCAACAAATGATGTTGGGAAAACTGGATATCCACAAGGAAAAGAATGAAGCTGGACCTTACACTATGTATAAAAATGAACTCAGATCAAAGACCTAAATGTAAGACCTAAAACTATAAAACTCTTAAAAGGAAACATAAGGGAAAAGTTTCATGACGTTAGATTTGGCAATAATTTCTTGGATGTGACACCAAAGGCACAGGCAACAAAAGAAAAAACAGACAAATTGGACTTCAAAATTAAAAACTTTTACACATCAAAGGGCACTACAAACAAAGTGAAAGGGGAATTCACAGAATGGGAGAAAATATTTTCAAATCAAATATCTGCTAAAGAATTAATATCCAACATATATAGAGAACTCCTAAAACTCAACAACAAAACACAAACAACCTGGGCCAGCCTGGTGGCGCAGCAGTAAAGTTCACGTGCTCCAATTCCACAGCCTGGGGTTCGCAGGTTTGGATCCCGGGCACAGACCAACACACCACTTGTCAAGCCATGCTGTGGCAGGTGTCCCATATAAAGCGGAGGAACATGGGCATGGTTGTTAGCCCAGGGTCAATCTTCCTCAGCAAAAAGAGGAGGACTGGCAACAGGTGTTAGCTCAGGGCTAATCTTCCTCACAAAAAAGCAAAACAAAATGAAACAAACAACAACAAAAAAAACACAAACAACCCAATTCAAAAATGGGCAAAGGACTTGAATAGACATTCTCCAAAGAAGACATACAAAGGGCCAAACATATAAACAGATGCTCAACATCACTAATCATTAGGGAAATACAAGTCAATACTATAATCAAAACTATGAGAATATATCCAAAAGAATTGAAAGTAGAGTCTCAAAAAGATATTTAGACACCCATATTCGTAGCAGCATTACTCACAATAGTCAAGAGGTAGAAGGAACCCAAGTGTCCTTCCATGGATGAATGGATAAACAAAAAACGTGGTATATACATGTAATAGAATATTAATTAGACTGCAAAAGGAAGGAAATTCTGACACAAGCAGGAACATGGATGAACCTCGAGGACGTTATGCTAAGTGAAATAAGTCAGTCACAAAAAGACAAATACTTATGATTCTAGATTCATGAGATATCTACAGTAGTCAAATTCATAGAAACAGAAAATAGCACGGTAGTTGCCAGAGCCTGGGGAGAAGGGAGAATGGAGAGTCGTTGTTTAATGGATATAGAGTTTCAGTTTTGCATCATGAAAAAGTTGTGGAGGTTGTTTGCGTGACAGTGTGAATATATGTAACACTACTGAACTGTACACTTAAAAATATTTAAGATGTTAAATTTTATGCAAAATGTATTTTACCACAATTAAATACTTTAAAAACATAGTAGATATTATTCCAACTATATCAATAATCACTTTAAATTAGAATGGTCTAAATAA
Organism: Ceratotherium simum simum; assembly: GCF_057802395.1. Taxonomy (NCBI): domain Eukaryota; kingdom Metazoa; phylum Chordata; class Mammalia; order Perissodactyla; family Rhinocerotidae; genus Ceratotherium; species Ceratotherium simum. Next base: position 10,279,343 of record NC_141935.1, on the reverse strand, counting down.
CACCAGTTAAAAGACACAGATGATCAGAGTGGATTCAAAACAAACAAGACCCAGCTATATGTTGTCTACAAGAAATCTACGTTAAACATCAAGACTCAGATAGGTTAAAAGTAAAGAAATGGTCAAAGATCACCATGCTGACACTAATCAAAAGATACTAGAGTAGCTATATTAATTTCAGACAAATCATACTTCAGATCAAGGAAAATACATGAGGCAAAAACTGACAGAACTGCGAGGAGAAATAGATGAATCCACTGTTATAGTTGGATATTTCAATACTGCTCTTACAGTAGTTGATAGATCAAGCAGTCAGAAAATCAGTAAAGATATAGTTGACGTAAACAGCGCTATTAATCAACCCATCTAATTGACATTTATAGAATACTTCATCCAAAAACAGCACATTCCAACACATTTTTCTCCAAGTCAGATGGAACATTTTACCAAGATAGACCACACTGAGCCATCAAATATACCTTAACAAAATTAAAAGTAGAGAAATTACATAAAGTATGTACTCGATCCACAGTAGAATTAAACTAGGAATGCATAACAGGAAGATAGCTGAAACATCTCCAAATATTTGGAGTTTAATAACATACTCCTAAATAATAAGTGGGTTAAAAAGAATTCTCAAAATACATTAAAATATATTGAACTAATGAAAATTCAACTTATGAAAATTTGTGGGATGCAGTGAAAGAAGGGCTTAGAGGCGTTTTATAGCATTGAACGCATATAATAGAAAAGAACTGTCTAAAATTACTAAGCTAAACTAACACTTCAGGAAACTAGAGAAAGAAAAGTAATTTAAGCCCAAGCAAGTGAACAAAAATAATAAAAATTACAGCAGAAATCAATGAATTGAAACAGTAAAACAAAAGAAAAAATCAAGAAAACCAAAAGCTAGTTCTATAAAAAGGATTAATAAAAATGATAGAACTCTAGCCAGATAAACCAAGAAAAAAAACCATACAGATTATTGATGTCAGAAATGAAAGAGGAGTCATCACATCTTGTTCCATAAAGATTAAAAAGATAACAAAGCAGTACTATGCTAATACCCTTCACAGATAATTGCCAATAGTCTTTAAATGTACAGCAAAACTTAACAAATAGTAGTTCTTAAAAGTTAAGTTGCAATGTGGGAGCTGAAATCATTTTGAATGACTTTTCTTACTATGTTACATTTAAATCTATCGCTGTATCTCCAACTTTCGTCCATGCATGATTTTGTAACACCATACACTTGGTCTTTTAGAAATTATTCACTGAATTTAGAAGAGCTTCCAAATGTTGACATAGTTTATCATTATGCAATATGTACAAAATAACATTTGCTAATACCAACTTCAATTTTATCAGAAAAGTCTTTTTAAGTATTTGGAAGCTGTCAAGCTCACTTGGGCAGATAAAAGTTTTCCAAAATTTTAATTTTGTCTTGAAAATGCAAAATTTATTATTGATAACAAATACCATTAAGTTGTTTTGTCTTGAAGTAGCAGGGTCATATTTTGCATTTTTGGGAAGATGTCTGCCAAATACTCAAGTTTTAAGAACCATAATTTTGGGGGGCCAGCCCAGTGATGTAGTGGTTATGTTCATGCACTCTGCTTCGGCAGCCTGGGGTTCACAGGTTTGGATCCTGGGCATGGACCTACACACCACTCATCAAGCCATGCTGTGGCAGTGTCCCACATACAAAGTAGTGGAAAATTGACAACAGATGTTAGCTCAGGGCCGATCTTCCTCACCAAAAAATAAAAACAAACCCCTTAATTTCTTGTCATTTTTTCTTTGAAAAAGGAGTGATATTCCATGGAACAAGCAGCTAGTTCCATCTCCTAACGAAAACAATCACACAAAATTTCTTCCTTAAGATAACCATCCTACTTTGGTATGTAGCCGAAGTTCATTATGTTTAGATCCCATTTAATCACCCAGCATATAAAAGATAGGTATTCATGGGTCAAGATTTAGTGATATTTATTTATGATTCATCAAACACATTCTTTGTAAAAACTAGGGCTTTTTCTATTTTTCCTTTTTTTTTTCCCCTGTATGTTCACATGGTAAGGAATGTATTGACTCCTAGTATAGTCTGGTGCTGTAGCCTTGATTCATGCCAAACTTCCAGTAGTTTCACCCACCATCACTTTTGCACCAACAGGGCAAAGATGAGCACAGCTCTACTAGGATAATCTATGAGGTTCAGAAAATTTATTCAAAATTTTCATTTGTGTATATTTTCAAGCATTCATATAAAATGCATTTTTTCATTTATCAATTGGTGTTAATACTAGATGAATGGAAGTAAAACAGCAAGTCATGCTATGTCTGTAGGTTTACTCATTTGTGAGATCAAAGTACAAACCTGCAGGCTGGATATGAACTCAGTCTTCCTGTGTGCAGTAGATCTTTAATTCTGAGTTACAGCATCACTAGAAAGTAGGAGTGTCATGACTTTGTTTATTGACTTCATCCAGCAGGCATTTAGCAATGTCATCTGTACAAGGCTTTTCCTCACAGTTATTCTACGTGCTTCTCCAGCCAATGCAAGATAACTTACCCCGTAAGATGCTCCAGTGGCTTTTTCATTTTTTATTTGAAAAGCTATAACGAACCATTTTTGTTTTTAAATAGCTCATCATGTCTACATTTAAAATATTCATTTCCTTTTTGCTTAAGCACCAAATAGATTCATCTCAAAATGATCCAGGATATAACTTGGCAATATTACATTATTCAAAAATGTTCTTTTGCATAATACACGATAGACTAGGTTATTAACTCTCTAAAGTTGAGTAAAAGATAGCTTTCATCAGTTTATTTTCTTATTTAAAATTTTGCCTAATGTCTTTAGAATTGATTCCAAAGAACAAATAGCCTTACATAAGTCAGAGAATACTCTGATAGGTCAGTTCCATGTTTTCTCAGCATCTTTCTAATACATAGGGCAGCTGTGGATTGAGGAAGTAGTCTTCTAACCGATATTATTATTATTACCCGCCAATCAATTCTTAAATACACAAAACAATCATAAATAAAATTTCTTTTTAAATAATAAGATATTAAATTCCAAAATAATGACATATTGAGATAAAATTTTTAAATTTGGAAACAGTTTTCATTTTTTATAGATAAGTTTGCAAAATAAATCAATAAAATTTATGTATGTCTTGTTTTTCTATGTAGGCACAAGGACAACATAGAAATTTCAAAATAATTTACTGGAATATAATGAGGTTATAAAGATTACAGAAGTTATCATCAAAGATAATTAGAAATAACATAGTAAAAGATCTGAAAACCAACTGAATTAATTCCTAAACATGCAACTGTTTATACTCTAACCCTACTAATTTTGACAATAACAGAATACACAAATACACATTCCATTAGCTGTTAGAGCAGTGACATCATCATAGATCACGCAGCCTCTGGAAAAGTCCTCTGTATACTTATGATAGAAACAAACTGAAAAAGGCAACATAATGTCTTAGTATTATGATGAACTTAATTTTGACATTGCAAAACCTCTAAATACTTTGGGAACCTGCAAAAATCTTTGGGTAACATTTGGAGAAACACTGGCCAAAAAAATGTGCCAGATACGTATTGGCACTAAACAAATATTTGTTGAATAAATGAAAAAATGAATATTCCTCTTTATAAATCATATTTATCGAAATATGTATAGTTATAAAAAATGTATCCATTAAAGTGTTTTATAAACCTTAATTTGCAATTTTCTTATTTATTTAAAATTTAACATAAAGATTCTAAATATATATTTCTGCACATTTTTTCTATATGAGAAACATATAATTTCTTACGCTTTTTTATTTTATACAAAATAAAGCAGTCATTAGGACACAGATTCATTGTCTCTCATTTCTTAAGTTTAAAGCAATGATATAAAAGTTAAGCAGATGTTAAAATAAGTCAATGATTTAAATCCATTAATTTCTTACTACTACTTTACAGTAATAAGTAATTTATATAATATTTGGATTTGTGAAGCATCTGCACAGACCTCATAAACGGGGTAGTATGAATTCATACAGGTAAGTCATTTATTTAGTGCTTTAGGGCTGTCAACTCCTAGTAAGAGGCTTCGGGTTCTGCTTCACCATTCTTCCATGACAAGGTGATGACATAGCGTCCATCTACATGGTCCAGCTTGACGGCCTAGACTACAGCAAAGGGTCTACTCCAGTCAGGACATTCATGAGGCCAAAGCCTTGTCTACCTAATTCTTTGTTCCCACAACTAGCACAAGTACCAGACACAGTCGGCATCCACAATGAGTATTTTTTTTTAAATGAATGAATTTTTAAATTCATTAGATTGCATAATAGCTGTTTTTCCATAGAATGGGCTAAAGCAGGGTACTCTTTTCATTTCACGTGTCCAACTCTTTTGATACAGCGGGCTTGAGCTTCAGAAGACACTTCATAGAAAGATGCCGTAGATTAATTACAGGCAACGTTTCCATTCCATGTATTTGAACCAAAATGGTTTATACCATTGTTACTATGGAAGAGAAAAGAATGCACGTTTTTGAGAAAGGTAAAATTTTTTGTTTAATGTTTAGCAGTGGAAAAAACAAATCATTTAGTCTTGGAACTGAAAATCCGTAATGGAACCAATTATATAAAGACAGAATTTTTTACTTAATTATCTTCTGCTTATACAAAAGTGATGATAGTATCTAAAGTAGGAGGAAGTAATTTAGATACTGAATTAGTTAAATTTAACATCAGAGTTCAAATAAAGGAAGTCACATGAGCCAGATATGAAATTAGATGTCTGATACAGAGAATCTCGGGTTATCTTTCCGAGTATCAGTAGCTACCTCTCTGACCCTTGAGCATGTTATTTCCACGGATAATCTTCTGATCGATAACATTTTTGGCAGAGAGATAAGAAATATTTGTTTTTCTTCCACACAGATAATTGGATTTTACTAAATGAGATTGCACAGCTCCTGAAATATCAGGTAAATAGGCATCAGAAGGGATTTAACCTCTGAGAGTGATGTTTTAATTGTTTATTAAATGAGGACAAAACTATTTACTGCTTCTCAAGAGTTTTCATGATACTCAAAATTGGCTTGCAGTGGCTCGATTACACTTAAAAATTCTAACACAGTATGAATTTTCCAGAAGATATATAGAGAACTATGTCACATACCGTACATGTAATCAAACACCTGACTGATTGCAAAACCTGTCAGATTCTAGAAATCAGCTCATCTATTGAAATAATCAGTTGATGTAAAATAATTGTTGATTTCACATAACTATTTTCTAAAAGTTGAATATAAAGTGAAATTATTACCCTGCAGCCATTTATCCCATACTTAGAAACAAAGCACTCATATTGAAATGACATAATAAGACATATATAGTTTTTTTTTCTTTTTTTTGGTGAGGAAGATTCTCCCTGAGCTAACATCTGTACCAACCTGCCTCTATTTTGTATGTTGGTCGCCGCCACAGCATGGCTGATAAGCGGTGTAGGTCCACACCTGGGATCCAAACCTGCAAACCTGGGCCACCAAAGCAGAATGTGCTGAACTTAAGCACTATGCCACCAGGCCAGCCCCATACATAGATTTTTGTGCATGTGTGTGAGGAAGATCAGCCCTGCGCTAACATCCATGCCAGTCCTCCTGTTTTTTTTGCTGAGGAAGACCGGTGCTGAGCTAACATATATTGCCAATCCTCCTCCCTTTTTTTTCCCTTTTTCTCCCCAAAGCCCCAGTAGACAGCTGTATGCCATAGTTGCACATCCTTCTAGTTGCTGTATGTAGGACGCCACCTCAGCATGGCCAGATAAGTGGTGCATCAGTGCGTGCCGAGATCCGAACCCGGGCCGCCAGCAGCGGAGCGCACGTACTTAACCACTAAGCCACGGGGCCAGCCCCCGTAGATATTTTAAAGTAAAAATTAAACAATCTAGAAACAAAGGAAAGAAGAAGTATTCAGGATGTGATAATAAATTTTGCTAAGACAGGGAATGCTTCAATCGCCACAGAGAACAGCCCACATCAGCACATCTGAGTTTTAATACTTTGAAGAATATTCAACTCACATTATAAAGATATTTAATATCCAGAAATCCCTGAATCTCATGATCTATGTAGAGTAACCCATGACTATCTTCCAACGTAGGATGTAAAGGAGGAAGGTCAAGGACCTCTCTTTGTCACCCAGTGTAATCAGCAGTCTTCATTAACATGAACAATAGTCAATTTCCTTTGCTTAGAATATTCTTCCAAGTCCAAAAACGTATGGAATTCTGTTTGTTTCCCTTTTGTTTTGCATATTCAATGAAAATGTAGGGTAACTTTTACTTAATATATGACATAGGAAAACCAAACATTTCTGAACAATAAGTAAACGTTACACTTGAATTGGCATTTTACACACACAACAAAGCATAACTGCAAAAATATATCCAGAATCTATAGAGATTACTTCCTATTTTAAGAGATTATTATTAAAGTGTGGAAAAAAATGACTGCTATTATTTACAATTAGCTAAGGAAAATATTGTCAAATTTGCTCCACATCCTAGCCAACATTTAGAACTGCTGACCCCTTTTAATCTTGTTACTATACCATTTACTTAGCTACCTCATCTCAGCTATGTATTTTTCTACTATCTTACATGTTTACATTGCCCCTAAAGTCAGACAGAGAAAGACAAGTACTGTAGGATATCACTTGTATGTGGAATCTAAACAAGTCAAACTTGTAAAAAAACAGAGGGTAAAATAGTGGTTACCAGGGGATTGGTGGGGTGGTGGGATACAATTGATGGTGTTTAAGGATACAAACTCGAAACAAGTAATAGATAGGCCGTAGAGATCTCATGCACAGTATAATGAATATGGACAACAATATTGTACTATAATTATGTAATGTGATAAATATCACTACAATGGCAATCATATTAAAATATACAAATGTATCAAAGTAACACGCTGTATACCTTAAACTTACACAATGTTACATGTCAAATTTATTCAATAAAAAAAAAGAAATGGCATAATAACAGTAATAATTTTATTCATTGTTTTCCCCCAAAGCCCAGTAGATAGTTGTATGTCATAGTTGCACATCCTTCTAGTTGCTGTATGTGGGACGCGGCCTCAGCATGGCCGGAGAAGCAGTGCGTCGGTGCGCGCCTGGGATCCGAACCCTGGGCTGCCAGCAGCGGAGCGCGCACACTTAACCGCTAAGCCACGGGGCCAGCCCAATAACAGTAATAATAACACAGCACGTGATAACATAGTGCTTGCTGTGCATCAAACACTGTTCTAGACACTTTATATGCTTTAGTTCACTAAATTCTCATAACCAAGTCTATGGGAGATTGTTTTCCCATTTTATTAATGAAGATCCTCAGCCACAGATAGTTAAGAAATTTATTGAATATTACCTGGCTAGTAAGTAGCACGCCTGAAATTTGAACCCAGGTGACTTTTCTCCAAAATTTGCTACTTCCCCACTACCCTATACTACTTATTCTGCCTATAGCCACCTAGACACTGCCTTGATGTAAAAGCCTTATTTGATCAGAAACTATAATAAAAGCATTACCAACAGCTACAGGCAATCAATGTTATATATTCATTCATTCCTTTGTATCATTACAAGCATATTGTATTTTCATATATGTATCAGTTTGATTTATTCTTTTATTCATCCCCATTCAATTTAAGCACAGTACATGTCACACAGTTGACACTCCATGAACAACATTTGTTGAATGGATTGCCCAAAATGTCTGCATGCATCATGGAGGCACTATGTCTAGTGGTGGTTCTGAGCACAGACTCAGGATCTGGGGTGCCCGGGCTTAATTCCAGCTGTATCAGTTACTGGCTGTGTGACCTTGGGCAAGTTACTCATCCTTTTGATGCCTAAAATTACTATTATTATTATTATTTTGCTGAGGAAGATTCGCCCTGAGCTAACATCTGTGCCAATCTTCTTCTACTTTGTATGTGGGTCACCACCACAGCATGATTGACAAGTGGTTTAGGTCCACGATCAGGATCCGAACCCACAAACCTGCACCACTGAAGTAGAGCACACCAAACTTAACCACTATGACGTGGGCCGGCCCTGATGCTTCAAATTATTACTTGTATAATGGGGACAAAAATAGTACCTGCCTTAGTTAGATAATTGTTGTGAGTATTAAATGGTAAATGCATATAAAATATTGATTTCAATGGTGAGCAGAGAGAGAACTGGAGCAAAAATAAGAAAAAATGTGCCATAGACCATAAAACTTGTAAATTCATATGTAGCCTTTCTGTTTTATTTATTTTTGGTTTTTGGGGTTACAGTTTCTGCTAGAGAGCTTCTCAGAGATGTTCAGTTCATCTTAACATGGTGTTAGCATTCCCCCACTGGGTCTTGACTTCTATTGTGTACTTGTTTTTATTCTTTACCTCTATCTACTAACGCTGCTCTTCATCAAAGTGGCGGTCTGTGAGCTACAGACTCAAAAAAGGGAAAGGAAATGATCCTATTTTGTAAGATCATTTCCTAGAAAATTATAAATAAACTTTTTAAGTATTCAGATAACCTTGTTTACCAGCTCTCTAGAAAACTCTCTTATGCTAAGTGATAATTCTAGTATCCAGTATTTAATATGGAAAGTAAAAGAGGATCTGATTTTATATATTCACTGAAAATGACTTTCTCTGACTGTAGTATCTAAATTTATGTATTAAATATTTTCTATGGTGGGTTCCCCCATGGCAAAAGCACTAACTACTTTAAAGTGTTTTCATTATAGATTTCTATTTTTGATGTATTTTAAAATAATATATCTTTAGGGCAGAAAGCTCACATGTCTATAGACATGTCAAACTGGCATTTTAATACCAATAGCATTGTCCTAACGTAGAAGTGTGACAATTTTTTCCATTTACAATAAGGCCTTAAAGAAACTATTTAAATCAAGTCAAAGTGTAGATTTAGAATAGAGCAGAAAAACCTATTTTCTTCAAAAATAGATAATCTATACTTTTTCATAAATCTTGATTTCTAAGACATTTATGTTTTAGACAACTAAGCAAGATAAGAAGCTATCCAATGGCAATTAATATTGAAATACTTAATTTGAAACACAAAGAAAAAACTATAACAACAAAGCAAAGAAAACAAAAACTGTTCTAGCCACTGTTTGTATTTTAACAACAAAAGAAAAAGAAAACAAATGAGAACAAATGGAAACTAGATATATTTTTTATCTGTATAATGTGTGCATCCCGTATGTGCTAAAAGTAATAATACATCCCCTATTTCTGGAAGCAGACCACTGTTATATTTCTAGAATTGAAAAACATAAAATACCCCAACAGACTATGAAAGAATAATTATTGATATTGTTGACCTGTTGGCTCTAAAATATAGCTTAAAGGTGGCAAACATTAACTCTTAGTTCTGGCCATCCTACAGGCCAATGTTTTCACCTACATAATTTATCCTGAAAAAGGATAATATGCTGACAAATATTTCAATGTTAGATAATGTCATTTACTTTAAAAATTTTAAATAATATTCCACCTACTATTTTGTCTTTGAAAAATATTGAATATATTTAAACAGAAAGGCTAACAAGCAGCTAGGACCAAAGGAAATTCTAGAAAATATCTACATTACGTGAAGTACATGAGTGAGACCAGGGGACATCAGCATGTCCTAAATTTCTTGTTTTAATAGGGGGACAATACTGACATCCTATTTTGTTGCTGTTGTTGTTAAGGTAAAATCATATTAAAAAGAAACATGGGGGCTGGCCTGATGGCGCAGCTGTTAAGTGCATGCGCTCCGCTTCTCGGCTTGGGGTTCACTGTTTTGGGTCCTGAGCACGGACCAATGCACCACTTGTCAAGCCATGCTGTGGAGGCATCCCATATAAAGTAGAGGAAGATTGGCATTGGATGTTAGCTCAGGGCTGACCTTCCTCACCAAAAAAAAAAAAAGAAATATGGATGGAATATAACTCCCCACTCCTTAAGTGTGGGCTACACATGGTGACTTCCTTCCAAAGAGTACAGTATGGAAAGAGGTAGAAAAGTGTCACTCGGCAGTCGACAAATCTAACAGACACTACCTCAGCCAGGAGATCAAGGTCAATACCAATAGTTATAAGCCATGTTGATAGTATGAACTCTGTATACGAGGTGATGATGAAACGGTGCTTTACCTCTGTGTCTTCTTCCCCAAAACCTGCAACACCAGTCTAATCACAAGAAAAACATAAGACAAATCCCAGTGGACGGACATTCTCCAAAGTATCTGACAAATATTCCTCAAAACTGTCAAAATTCATCAGTTACAGGGCCAGCCCCGTTAAGTGTGTGTGCTCCGCTACTGGCGGCCTGGGTTCGGATCTGGGCGCAGACCAATGTACCGCTTTTCCAGCCATGCTGAGGCCGCGTCCCACATACAGCAACTAGAAGGATGTGCAACTATTACATACAACTATCTACTGGGGCTTTGGGGGAAAAAAAAAAAAAAGGAGGAGGATTGGCAATAGATGTTAGCTCAGAGCTGATCTTCCTCAGCAAAAAAGAGGAGGATTAGCATGCATGTTAGCTCAGGGCTGATCTTCCTCACAAAAAAAAAAAAAAAAAATTATCAGTTACAAAGCAAATCTAACAAACTATCACAGTGAGGGGGAGCCTAAGGAGACCAAAGGTAACATGGTACCCTGGGTAGAATTCCAGAGCACAAAAAAGGAAATGAAGTAAAAACTAAGAGATCTGAATAGTGTGAAAACTTTAGATAATAATAATGTATTAATATTGGTTCATTAATGTACTATATTCATGTAAGATATTAATATTAGGGGAAACTGGATGTGGGATATATGGGATAACTCTACTGTTTTTGTAAATTTTCTGTAAATAGAAAGCTATTCTAAAAGTAAAAGCTTATTAAAAGTAAAAAAGAAAAGGAAATATTATAAAAGTAGTTGAGATGATTAAAATACAAAGTATTTTATTCTAAATATTTTAATAATCTGACAAACATGAAAAAACTGTATATTTCAATTAAAAGACAGAGATTGTCAAATTGGATTAAAACAATCCAGTAATACTCTGTTTTAAGACATATATAAAACAAAAATGTCTAAAAGTAAAATGACAGAAAAAAAACTATATCTTACCAATTCTAAGCAAAAGAAAGCTATTATGGCTAAATTAATAGCAGATAAATGGATTTTATTGCAGTAAATATCTTTATGAATAAAAAGAATCATAACAAAGTGATAATAGATTTATTTCACCAAAAGGAATTAGCAATTGTGAGCATGTTGCATCAAGAATATGTGAAGAGGGGCCGGCCCAGAGGCACAGCGGTTAAGTGCTTACGCTCCGCTTTGGTGGCCTGAGGGTTCGCAGCTTCAGATCCCAGGCACGCACTGATGCACTTGTCAACCCATGCTGTGGCGGTGTCCCATATAAAAGTAGAGGAAGATGGGCACAGATGTTAGCCCAGGGCCAATCTTCCTCAGCAAAAAAGAGGAAGATTGGCATCAGATGTTAGCTCAGGGCTGATTTTCCTTGCAAAAAAAAAAAGAAAAGAGTATGTGAAGAAAAACTGAGTGGCCTACTATGAGAAAAAAGACAAATCACTATCACTGTGGTCTTTAAACACATCAAGAACAGTATCAGACAAAAATGCAACAGAAGTAGAGAAGATCTGAATATCAAAAAGTTTAACCTAATGAATAGACATATAGAAAATTCTGTATGTATCCAGCACTTGGAGAATATTGATTCTTTTCAATCAAAAATGAAATGTTACAGTGGTAATAATTTTCCAATATATAAGTTAAAACACATTGTCTACCTTAAATGTAAAAAGTGAGCTTAAAAATGGAAAATTTACAAAAATTGTCACATAATGGCTGTAAAGCAAATCAGTCCAAATTTTATGGAACAGATATCATACAGAAGATACAGAGTTAGAAATTACTAAGAAATGAAACATATTTAATTTTAAAGAACAGAATTTTAAAGATTAAATATCATAAGAACATACTAAGATAGAAATTAATAAGAAAATTATAAATAAAAAAATATTCATAATATTGTAAACTTAAAAACATGTTTCTAAATAACATCAGTCAAAGAAAAACTATAGATGGAATTTTTAAATACTTAGTGCTGAACGACATTTTAAAAAACAAATGAAAATCATGTAGACAAGCTTGTACAGTGAAGCTACTTCAACGCTTCCCATAAAGTTTTATACCTCATACTCACTTCCGAAAACATGAAAGGTTAAAAATGAATTAGTGAGCGTCAGGAAAAGAATAACAGCAAACGAAGGGAAAAACAAGGATATAATAAATGTAAGATTCAAATCAGTGAAACAGAAAACAGAGTGAAGGAGCTAATGTTTCAAGCAACGATAGATTCTAACAATAAAGGCCCTTCTGGATTAATCCTCTGTAGAAAATAGGTATAAAACCTGAACATAATACCAAAAACAGTAAGCAGATGAAGGCACTGGAGAGTAAACAGAAGCAGGGAGACTTGTGGGGAACTTATGCCCAGAGGAGACGATAACTAGTTCTGGCTTTTTGTTTTTGTCTTTGTTTTCTTTGAAGCTTTTAGCCTGGGGCCACGTGCAGTTGGCTGGACATGCCGGATGGCAGCAGTGGCACCCGTGGAAAAACCTCAGTCTGTCTGGTGTGGGGAAACTAGAAATGCCTAAATAATCCTATACTTTCCTAAAAAAGAAACAAAAAAAATACATATAAAGAATTAAAAATATTTCCACAAAGGTAGTATTACTAGCTTCAAGCAACAAATCATCTCAATCTTATTCAACTCTTCTAGACAATAGAAAAAAAGCCCACATGCCAGTACATTCTGTGATGTCAGCGTAGGTTTGATAAGGGCAATACAATGGAAAAATTTCATAAGTCCATTTTATTTACTAGTAAACATATAAAAATCTTAAACAAACTATTAGAAAATAAAATGCAACTTTACAAAAGATAATAAAAGATAAATTGGATTATTTACTTAGAATACAATAACATAAGAAAATACCTAATGCCGATTTATGATAATAAAATGTTAAAACACAAAATTAATTTGAGGCTCTCAATGGATGTCGAAAAATTTATAGAACTCATTATGAATTTATGATAAAAATTAAGTAAATTGGGGAAAAAAAATGGCTATCTTATCCTGGCAAATTATATCTATTAAAAAGCACTCTCCACACCATTCTAGCTGTGTAAAAAGCATTCCTTAAAATTAGAAACAAGACACAAATACTGCTGTAAGCATTCACCATTGTTGAACACAGCCTAATAGAGCAAGAGTAAGAAATTAAAGAATTTCTAATTGGAATGCAGAAAAAGAAAACCTGCAATATTAATCTGCAAACATCAATTGCATTTTAATAAAACAACAAAGCACTAGAAAATGTAATTAAGAAGAAAATACAATTTGCAATAGCAGAAAAAGGCAAGTACCTAGGAATAAATCTTACAAAAGATGTGCCATTCTTCTATGTGGAAAATTTTAAAGCTTGATTGTGAGATATGAAAAAAAGACCAAATATGAATATCCAGTGTTATAGGGATGATGGAATACACTTTGATGCCACGTTGCAAGTACAGAATATAAATTATGGAGGCCTGAAACCTGAAATTTTCTTAATTTTTCTAAGCTTTCATTTTTTTTTTGTTTGGTGTGACTAAAACCTGCCTGTTGGATAATTGAGATGATAAAATGGTGGTAAAACAAAGCTCAGAGTTGTCTTAAAACATAGTAAGTTCTTAATTATTCAGTCCAACTAGCACTCCATTAGTAATATTAAAAAGACAAATTACGAAGTTTAGGAAGTAACATGAAAACATGCATATGAAAAAATTTTGTAAGACAATGGAACACTAGAAAGCTGAGAGTCACAGATATTTTTGAAGGATTCTTGGCCACTGATTTGTCTTGAGTTTCTAATGTAAAGTGAAAATGTCTTTGCTAATGTTGAAGTTAAGAAACAGGAGAGCTGGGTGACTATAAGCATTCTTTAAAGGAAGCATGTCGATTTTCTGTAAATTCCTGAATGATGATGACAGCACAGTGGAAATTGAGCTTCTCATATCCAGCATTTCCTTGGTCAGTGTCACAGCAGCAGTGTGCCCGCATTGGGAACTCTGGGAATGTGGGGAACCCAGGACAAGCCACGTCTCTTCTCGCTCTGTGTGGTCACCTTGATTTTATTAAGTTTCTAAACTCTTGGCTAAAGTATCAGTGACTTGATCGTATCTTAAAGTGGGTATGAATGTGTGTAATGTCTCTCACTGTGATAAGACATTTCAAATATAGAGGATATTAGTAGACTATGAAATGATACTTGCAAAATGATCGCAAATTATACATAGAGTGAGAATTTTTAAAAACAAAATATTTGTTATCTTGATAGTTTTATCAGTTATGCAATTATGATGTATAATATTTAATTCAATTAAATTTTAATAAAAATGTGAAAAAGCATACATTTATTTGAAAATAAACTACTTCTACACAGAAATCGAAATACAATGATATACACCTGAAATTTATATAATGTTATAAACTAATGTTACCACAATTTAAAAAAAAGTTACTAAGCAAAAAAAGTAAATAAAAAATTAAAAAAAGAGAATAAACTGCTTCTTCAAGAGTCCCTTAAGAGTAGATCAGGTAAATACACTCAAAACAATAGAAGTGATTGGTGCAATTTTATTCTTCACTGCTCTTTGCTGACAAATTAGATAGCAAACTATCCTTCCCAATGAGCTGCCGATTTTCACCCGAGAGCACTGTGTCAATACAGAGCTGTGATTCTCTACAATGACTGTTATAAAGAGCAATGACACAAAACAAAAGTACCATTAACTGACGAGGCTTGCTAAGTAACTTTCTGGAGTAGATAATGTAAAACAACATGATGGCTTTAAGAAGGAGAATTATGTATGTTGTCTTCAGGAACAAGAATTTACCTTCCACTTTCACATGCCTTTTGAAAAAAACATACCAAAGGATTTTAAATATCTGTCTAGAGCATTTTCATTTTGTCAGTTGTATGATGCTGGGGGTATAATCAAATGGTGGCAGGGCACAACTCTTGATTAATCTGTATCACAGACCAATGGTCAGGTCTTTGAGAGGAAGAACACCAAACTGTTCCTAGCAATCTTCATGGATGCTAAATCAAGGGAGATGTCTCACTCATATCGGTTTCTGCCGAAGTCATATAGCTATAAGTACACTAGCAAGATGAATGAAAGGTCCATTAAAATTCCAAATGTGGTTTGTGCATCAGCATGAAACTCTAAAACAGCTGAGTGTAATGTTGGGTTATGTAATAAAATCATTATCAAGATCAAGCTAAAACTACTCTGATTATTATTTGCATTGTGCATCCCTCTGCCCCCAGCCACTCCATGTGAGTCTAGAAGTGATTCAGTACTTGTATAATCGCCTAATATCTTAACAGCTTAGATATGGTGAAATCAGATGTCTGTGTTTTTTTTCTTTGGTGAGGAAGATTAGCCCTGAGCTAACAATACTACTCTTTTTGCTGAGGAAGATTGGCCCCAGGCTAACATCCCTGCACTTCTATATGTGGGACGCCTGCCACAGCATGGCTTGATAAGCGGTGCATAGGTCTGGGCCCAGCATCCAAACCCTCGAACCCTGGGCTGCCGAAGCAGAGTGCGTGAACCTAATCACTACACCACCAGGCCAGCCCCCCAGATGTCTGTGTTTTTGATAACATCCTTCCATGGATCTACATGTAGTAAAGACATTAAATTTAAATATGTTAAACTCTTTCAGGGCACTTTTATTGGATTCCCATAATATTAGTATAGAATGTCTTCTGTTCATAAATTATTTTTCAAAATAAAACAAAATCAAATAAACTGCAGACAATATATTTCCATATAAAGTTTATATTGTCCTTTAAAAATATTAGACTGAAAATAGTTCTATAATTTCCCAAATTGGGCTCACACAGTTATTCACATATGTACTCAACTTTGGATAAAAAATCAGACATAGTATTTAAATTTAGAACTGTTTCGTTCATGTATTCATTCACTCAACAAAATGTTTATTGGGAGCCTATTATATATACCCAGGATTGCATTAGACATTGGTGATAAGATGTCCTATCCTTCACTCTCGAGTCAAGATGGCCAACATAAGCATAAATAAGTGCAAAAACATGTAATGAATGTTATAATGTGTATATATATGTAATATAGATATTATATATAGTAGGGTATTATGAAGAAAGCTGTCACTACACTGTCACTACAGACGGCTTCAGACAGGAACACAGGGCAGAGAGAAGTCCCCAAAGCAAGGATCTTCAAATATCTCAGCAGTACTACACCATAACTCCTGGCACGGAAGGGAGAGCTGAGAATTAAGTTGCAGGCAGGAACCTAATCATGGGGAGTTTAGTGTACTGTATGCAGAATTCAGTATTTACGACTGCTTTTTCCACATAACAGTTTAAGGGTCAAACATTCCTCAACTCGGTTTTGTCTTCGACTGGAGACTTTCAACAGAGATTAGAGTAACAGACAAGATAAGCTGAAATACTCAAATTCATATGTAAATACAAACACGGATGAGGTTATTGAAGGGAATACATCCATGCCAGGGAAAATCAAGGAATATTATTGACTGTGATAATTTTAAAATAAACACGAATTTACTTACGCCTTCAACAAGTATTTCTTTATATGCACATGGTCTAGGGTGTGAGCAAATACGGCCCAGTCTCTGCCTTTTGAGGTTTACTTGGTGAGACAAGAGTGTATTGATCACACAAATATACTTACATTTGTGTAACTGGAAAAATGTTATATACAAGAAATATAGGCTGCTACCATGAAATATATCAAGCCATGATTTAGATTGGGGAAAAGGAAAGACCTCTTTGAGGGAGTGGTGCTTAAATCGAAAACTCAAGGAGAAACAGGCAGTAGCTAGAGAAAGTGGTGAAGCAAACTGTGTCTCTATCTGGCAAAAGGCATTATCAAATAGTCATCACTGATCATATTATTCAAACTTTACTACTTGAAAAAATTAAATTTAAGTGGAGATTAATAAAATAATATTTTATAACTTTCATAAAGACCACACATTTTAGGTCAATTTAATTTGAAACTGAATTAGCTAAATTCAACACTGTTACACTACTGAATTTGAGTTCTCCACTCTACGACCTGATGGTTTCCTTTTGTTTTCTTTCATTAAAGATCTATTAAATTCCTGAATAGCCAAGAATGTTGCTAAATGTGGAGGAAATGATCCCTGAATTTACAGACTTCATACTTTCGTATGGGAGACAAGCAAAAAAATATAAGGGCGTTAACTCTGAAGTGCCAATTATATATGGTCAGTAAAATAAGCAGTTGCAAATGAAGTTCTTGGGTTAGCAAGAAAGTTTAGAGCTGAAGTTACAGTTCAGAATGGGCACTGCAGTTGAAGATATGGAAATGAATAGCATGTCCCTCATCAAACCGTGTTAGGCAGAGGTGAAATATATAGCCATTCCCCAAATGGGGAAAAAAAGCCCAACTCCTGTTGAAAATCTTATGTATAATCTTTTAGACCCAATTATAGATGATAAAAAATGATTTATCTGGCAAGCCTCATGGCCAAAAGCTGCCCTCCCCACACTAGACTTGGTGCACAGCCTCTAAAGGAGGTTGCAGTCAAGGACTCAGGCCTCCTTGGTCATCCATGCTCTGAGGCATATCTGCATTTCTAGTCCAAGCACCTCCATTCAGAAGCCTTCTTATCAAGGGGCTCTGGCCTGGGCCTTCCCTAAATACCTCTGCTGAGACCTCCTGATCAGAGATAGGAGGGAGGCAGCCTCAAGATACTTTTCTCCACTCTGACCCAGTACTCAGTACTTTTCCTCTCCCAGCCTTACCCCTTTCTCTCCTCCAGGGCCCCAGGTCTATAAAAGAACAGGAGCCTTTCGTCTGATGTTTCCTCAGCAGTGAGACAATCTCCTTGTTTGTGCTGATTCATCTGAACCTCACTAGGTGCATTCCGTGGGGAAAATATGGATCATTGAGGGAGCTGGTGCTTTTTCTATCTGCTTATACGATCACAATGATTAAAGGGTTCAGTGTTACTTTTCTTTGGGGTTGTCTTAATTGATGACTCCAACACCTCGCAGCTCCGCTGTCTCCACATCAGCTCAGCTCCTGATACACAGTGGATATTTACACTTATCACTGTCACCGTTCCTTTACGTGGGTTTTGGATAAGTTCTCAAAACCCTTCCCAACAGTTCCTTAGGCTGTCAATGCCAACAGTTTAAGGTGAGCATGCAAATTAAAATCTATTCATTCTGGATACATATGGTAAAAATGAGGGTAAGAATAGAGTTCAAGAGCACATTAATATTTCAGTATTGTGGAACAGAAGAATAGGCAGTGGAAAGTGCCATCTTGTTTCATGACTATACAATTGCTAGCAAAGTAACTCCATAGCCATTAGAAAACCCCAATTAATTAATGTCAATGCTAATGATTTTAAATATGTATAGGGGCTTATTTCTTATGTAGCACTTTCCAATCAACATTCTCACAGACACAGAATACTAAGTGAGTGTAATTCTAGGGAGAGCTGGAGACCGTCAAATGAATGGCTGATCTGAGTTGAGTGGACCCAGTAGCATGGTGTGGGCTATTCTACAGCATTCTGCCCCTGCTTTAATATTTTAGCTATTCAAGCCAGCTCCAAGGTAGTCGTCCTTAATAGCAACAATTTAATTACAAAAATATTAGAAGATTTTATCAGGTGACTATAAATGATGATCACAAGCTAGGGTTTCATTAATTCAAAAATTTAAGGTACAGGGGTATCTGTGAGTGGTGCAGAACAATGAAATGGATTATTTAAGGATAAAAACCATAAATGGACATAGGCTACTCCATTGTAATTACAAATGTAGTAGTTTTCCATCCAAGAGGCAAAGAAACTTAATTGAGTTTTAAAGGCAGCTGTATTGATTAAATGCTCTATCTTCTAAAGCTATATATGCATCATATATATACATATACATGTATTACATATTTTTTGGGGGGAGAAGTTAGTTATCTTCTCCATCTTTTTATTTTCATCTGTAAAATGAGGATAATAATAGCTAATTAACAGGAATATGTAAAGATGAATGAGTAAATTACTTAAAATAATGTCGAGCATACATCAGTTGAAAGATATGACAGATACATATGTGTATCAATTTATATATCTACAATACATGCCATTTTCTTGATGGCTGAAGAATACAAGAGACTTAAGTGACAAGATTATATGGTTGCATATTAAGAGAAAGAAAAAGAGATCATATTCAGTTAATGAATTTAAAATAGTTTCATAAAGAAAGGTATTTTAAGATAAGCTTTGAACAAAATATGATAGACATTTACCTTTCAAAATACTAGGAAGGACACTGATAGATAAGGAAACAGTATGGGCAAAGGCAGAAATGCTTCTGGTAGGTGGAATAATAGCAATGTTAGAAGGTTACTTTGCTTCAAGGTTTGTTTGTTTTTTTTTATGTGATTTAACCGCACTACGAAAATTGTTACATAATTAACTTTACATAAATAAGTAAATAAATATAAAGTGGAATAATCCAGATACAATCTGCCTCATGAATTTAATAAATTAGATAAGCAGTAATATAGAAGACACATTCAAAGTGTTACTATAATTTGCATTGTTTTGGTAGCTGTGAAATTTAGCTTTTGAGAACATATGTGCCTTAAAAGATGATTTTGAGAAATGAAAAAGTTTTGGTGTGGATGTCAATGTTATTGAAGGAATAAGGGTTTGAACATTCATTATACGAATAATCATTAGATACCCACTTTCTTTCTATGCTACACCTGCGTCTTGTATACTTGTTTATTATTATTATTATTATTTTTTACTTTCTATTACCAATGGTGATTTATCATCTTATTTATTCCAGGTCGTTAGTAGCTATTATTTTAAAATGAAATAGGAAAGTGGTTTTGTTTTGTTTTGTTTTTTTAATAAGAAACACATTTCTATTCATCCAGTTTGGGAAAATCATAGTTATGTGTAAAATATTGATTTGTTACTAAATTGTTTATTTTAAAAATATCATTTCTTGCCTAGAAGTAATAGCTTTCATTAGCCTGTACTTTGTGCTGCAACACACAATTTCAATATTCCAAGCAAATTATATGTTAACAAAATTGGCTGAGTTAGCTAGTTGAAAAAATGAGCCATAGTATGTTGCTTTCAAAAGTCATTCCCTTTTAGATGGGCTCTGCCTTAAATGCACTGACAATAATCTCAGTGCACAATGTGTGGCAAAGTGCACACTTAAGCACTAGCTTTCTGTTCAGACAAACCCTACCTTTCCGAGATCCATGTTATGACAGCTTAAGTGGGACCACCAGATAGAAATAAAATGACGGCAAATAAATGGAAAAGAAACAACCGTAGAAATAACACTTTCTTTTTTCACCTAACTTTAAGCAAGGTCATGCCCGGTGAGTTATGAGACTCGTGGCCGTCCTTAGGGTCCACAGAGTGGCACATTGCTCACATCAGAAATCAAATAAATACAAATTCCCAGAGCTGTCTTAGCGGAGAAAAGTAAGTCATGGTTATAAGGCTATGGATAAAGCATTAAAAAAATGGGGGGAGTGGGGCAGCCCACTGGTGTAGTGGTGAAGTTCACGTGCTCCACTTTGGTGGCCCAGGGTTTGCGAGTTCGGATCCCTGGTGTGGACCTGCACACCGCTCATCAGGCCATGCTGTGGCAGCATCCTGCATACAAAAAATGGAGGAAGATTGGCATGGATGTTAGCTCAGGGCCAATCTTCTTCATCAGAAACAAAAAAAGAAGTAGGGGATCAGGGAGTTAAATATAGGATTGTATGAATGTAATTAAATCTAAGATAGTTTGAACTTTTTCCAGAGGGGGGTGTGTGTGTGCGAGTGTGTGTGTGTGTGTGTGTGTAAAACTAAGCTAGACTCTTCCTCTGAATGCTTGCCTCTCTCTCGTGACTCTCTTCCCAGGCACTACTATTTGCTTCAGTAGTGTAATCCCCCCAGATCACTTTCCAGTTTATCAGCTTAATTCTGAGACCTCTAGGAAAATCTGCAGCTTGAAGGGAGGAAAGAAGGGAAGGTGTTAATTTTTCTCTCTTCCTATTTTACCTCAGCATCTCCTGATTGCTTTTCTAAGGAAGCTTTTCTGAATGACATCAGTATAGTGACCTTACCGTAAATGGCCTTACAAGTATAAAACAAACAAATCCATGCTTTGTTAAGGCTTCCTAAGGTCTGCTTGCCATATTAGAACAGCCAGTGTTCTCAGGATGTCAGATCAGCTACACTTTACTCCAGCTAAGTGCATTTATGCCTCTACTTTCTGGCACCCTGCCTCAACTGAGTTGCTTTTCATTCATCAAACACTGCAGCACAGCACTCCAACTAGGCAACTGCTCCTCATTTCTGCCCAAATCTCTTTATTATGGAATTGCGTTCCTTTCAAAAAGTTTATCATGTTGAAAAGGGCCTGCAATGCAAAAACAATGCCATTTATCAGCTTAGGCAAGGAGACTGCTAGAAAATGATAAATTTTCCATATATGGCTGTAGTTTATCACCAGTTTATTTTCACTTCTCCTTATACTTGCTGGATACATTTGTATGATGGGTAAACTTTAAGTGCCTCGTGCCCCTCTCCCCTGATGGATGTGCTTAATAATGCAGACGTGCGTTTATAAAGTTGTTTCCTACCAGAGAGGGTACAAGAAAGGCAAATTGTAAGAATTATAAAATGTTCTAAAGATACACGATCTGAAGAATCATTCGGTCCAATCTTCTAATATATAAATAATATCACTGAGTCCTTGAGTGGTCAAATAACCCATGTAAGATCAAGGAGCCAGTTTACAGCAGAGCCAGGAACCGAACCCAGAAGTCACTTCCTATTATCTCACATGAATAAATCAATATGCTATGATAATTACTTCATTAAAAGATACATGTTGAAATTCTACTTGGTATCAGACCCAAGTCAGGCAATGAAGATATCTATGGATAAAGAAAATACATTTATTTCCTATTGGGATTTTTAGTGTAGTAAGTGATACAGATGTTAAATAATTGCAAAAAAAATTTGTGATAAGCACTTAAAAAAGTGCAATGAGAAATCATAATAGGCAGACTTAACTTCTGTTGGAAAATGTGGAGGAGTGGACTTGGGTGGCAGATGTTAGGAAAGATTATTCGAAGATGTGATATTTGAGATGAGACCAAAATAAAACTTCTAACCTCTGAGTTCTTGACCATCTCTCCCTAATGATGTTTTTCTCCCCCACCTCAGTCACTTTCTCCCATGATAATACTTCATTTATATTCCAATTAGCTGAATGTTTTGCAAAACATTGAGCTTTAGAATCTCGTTTTCTGGCTCTGAGTTCTCAGTGGTCAGCTGATTTACAGTGTCCTTTCTCTAACAATTCTTGGACCCCTCTGGGACCTCCCCCCAAAACTAAAACTCATATAGCCATTGCCTACTAAATATCTCCACATCAATGTCTAACAGGCATCTCAACATTTAACATGCCAAACAGATTCTAAAATATGTATAGAAGAGTAAAGAGCCAAGACTAGACAAGAGATTTCTGAAGAAGTGCAATAACAAGGAGGGAATTTCATATGAGCTATGGGGACGGATTATGAAGCTACAGAACTGGTACAGATGGAGACAAGGTGCCCAATGGTATAGAACAGAGGGCCCAGAAGCAGCCTAATACCCACAGTTGACTCATGACAGAGGAGTCACAGGAGATCAACGAGAACAGGACAGACTAGTCAACTCATGAAATTAGGAAAAAAATTATTTTTACAGCAAAAATCTAAACTTATAGTTTTTGAAGACAGCTCAATAGAAAAATCCCAAATGGAAATGCAAAGAGAGAAAAGAATGAAAAGACAAGAACAAAACAGAAAACAGCATGTAACAACTGTGGGCAATTTCAAAAGCTGTAACATACACATAACTGGAATATCAGAAGGAGAAGAAACTGAGAGAAGGAATATTTGAAATAATAATGGCTGAGAACTTTCCAAAATTAATGACAGATGCCAAACCACAGCTCCATGAAGCTCAGAGAACACTAAGTATGATAAATTTCATAATAAACAAACTAAAACTATAATTACACATGTTATAACCAAACCTGTCATAAAGCTTCTGATTCCATGGTTTTTTTTGATGTTTGACTGCTGACAACTTTTAAGCTTTGCCCTCCCTCTTCACCTTCTGCCCCATGTCTGGGCAAGTTGAGAAAGCCTGGGTTCTCCCTCCTATGGTGCCAACGGGGGATTCATACCATGTGAGCCCCTTCCCATGAGCCAGAGCGCTCAACCCAGCCCCACCCTGAAACTACTATAAAAACTCCAAGCCAATCTTCTCTCTGATCTCTCAAGCCATTACTGGACTAGATGGGAGGCCCACTTGGTTTTTCTCAGAAACCTCATTATGTTAATGACACCTTCTCATACTTCCTTGATGTGTGTATATGGTATCGCCAGTCTTCACAGCTGAACCAAATTTTAGGTGTGGCTCCAACCCATCATTAGAGGATGGCCCTGCAAAATCACAGAAAAGCAAAGACAGAGAAAACTTTGAAAGAAACTGGGGCATGGTAGAGAGAAAATAATTGTAGCGGAACTTGGATTAGAATTCTGGTGACCTTCTTGTCAGAAATCATGTAAAGAAGCAGCAGTTTAATATTAAAATATTAAAAGAAAAAATAAATAGCAATCTAGAATTCTA
This sequence comes from Ceratotherium simum simum, assembly GCF_057802395.1. Lineage (NCBI taxonomy): Eukaryota > Metazoa > Chordata > Mammalia > Perissodactyla > Rhinocerotidae > Ceratotherium > Ceratotherium simum. Next base: position 10,255,429 of record NC_141935.1, on the reverse strand, counting down.
CATCTAGTGAAATTATCTTTAAAAGTTAAAGAAAGATAAAACTTTCTCTGACAAAAAAAAAAAACTGAGCAAATTCATCACCAACTGCTTTTCCTCTAAAAGAAATGTTAAAAGAAGTTCCCCAGGAAGAAGGAAAATTATATAGGTCAGAAATTCAGACCTACATAAACAGAGTAAAAGCATTGGAGAAGAAATAAAGGGAAGTAAAATAAAATATTTTCTTTAACTTTTTCTTAGCTGATCTAATATAGTTGATTGTTTAAAGTAGTAATAGTAAACTAAACTGGGTCATTACAGTAGTATCATAAAGTATGGAAGTGCTCCAAAAAAAAAAAAGAAATTAAAGGAAAACACACACACACACACACACACACACACACATACACACCCTCAATGATGGGGGTATGTCAAAGGGACACAGAAGCAAACTGAAAGAACTTGGAATGGCCAAAGCTGAAATGACTTAAGCAACAAATAAATCAAGTAGTATTGCATTATAACCCAGAGTATAAAATAAATATTTATGAGTCCATACAGATGTAAATAAATGATTGAATAAATAAATAATGTAGGAGAAGAAACAAATATCCAGAGCAGAGATTTCCACGTAATTTATGTAGATACTCTGCCTTCAAGGAGGTACAGCATAAATTCTCACTCTTTAAGAGTGGGCAGTACATGGTGACTTCCTTCCAGAAAGGACAATATGGAAAGGCAAAGTAAAGAGTAACTTCATGGTGGAAAAGCCTGAGAAGTCTCGTTCAGTTCGTCAAGGTTAACGTCAATGGTGATAAGTCATGTTGATACCATGTACCCTTGATATGAAGTGATGAAATGGCATTTTATCTCTGTGGTCTTCCTCCCCAAAACTCATAAACCCTGTCTAACCATGAAAAAAGATCAGACAAATCCCAATTGGGAGACATTCTACAAAATACCTGACGAGTACTCCTCGAATCTGTCAAAGTCATCAAATACAAGAGGCAAGTCTGAGAACTGTCACAGGCAAAAGGAGCCTAAGACATGATAACTAAATGTAACATGGCATCTTGGATGGGATCTTGGAACAGAAAAAGAATATTAGGTAAAAAGTAAGGGATTCTGAATAAAATATTGACTTTAGTTTATGTATCAATACTGGTCACATTACTAGGAACCAATGTACTCTACTGTGCATATGGTGGAGGGGTTATATTAGGACAATGATATTCCCAAAATTTTGCATAGTGTTTATCTCAGATGGAAGCTAACAATGTATGAGGAAGGGAAATACTTGAATGTAAGTGATTTTCAACTTTCTTGTACTTGAATTGGGTTGTGGGTTTTAGGTGTATATCATTTAATAAATACACATGTATTATTCATATTTAACAAATAAAAGGGGTTATACATGGATCAATAATGATAGCAAACCTTACACAATTATTAACAATTTGGTGCACCTGAGGTCCACAACAGCAAATATTTAGTCATATTTAAATGAATATTTAATATATTTATCTCATATGCATACTTTTCTTTACCTTTAAATGGTGATAGCAATACTGGTTCCAGTACATTTCTAGTGTTACAGTTATGCCTATTTTTATAAGTTGCATGCATCATGCAAGACCAAAAAGGCAACGAATAACATCAAAGGAAAATTGCTTCCGAAATACATGTTTATATAACTGAATGAATTGAATTGTTGGAAAATAGTAAACGTTAATGGTATACACCAAAAAATGCAGACCCCAAAATATTTAGGGTTATCAATGAACCAGCATCTGATTGCAAGCAACAAAAACCTTCTCTCTTAATGGGAAAAGTGCATTACATGTTATTAGGAAGCATCCAGATGTACTGGTGGGGCTGGAGATCCAGGCTCTTCCATCAGAATCAAGCACATTTCAGGACTGGCTCTTAGTGAGACATTACTGACACTCCCACAAGTCACCGTCTCTCACTGTGACACTTCAGCCCTGAAAACTATATGTCCCTGAAAGCTGGATCACTCAAGGAAGGATTCTGCACAGTGCCTTCTTTATCCCGTATCTCCAGCTTCTATACTGTAGCTTTGGGTGAGTTTACTTGGTTGGTGGAACCTACGTTACCTGCCTGGGCTTAGATGCACTGAGGCTGGGAGAGTTTCTGGCTTCTACTTTATGGATACGTGGATATTCATATGACAAAAATTCCTCAAACTAAATGGCTGTATTTAAAGGAGTTTTGTGGAACAACAATAACAAAAAATGTACATGCTCATTAGAGTGTCTTAGGCAAAAATTGCTCTTTGTTTGTAATTGTTTACCTGAATATCGGCGACTTGTAGTTGAAGACAGCTAAACCATGTTACTTGTATATTTCAGCTAACCCAGATGATATCTGATTATTAAGGAGTAAATTCAACAGACTAGGACAAGAATCCATTCCTATTTCATGCCATTAGATACTATATATCATATATTAAGAGATTCATCCTAATGATACCAATTCCGAATGAAATACCATTTTAATGGAGGAGCACGATCTATAATGAGCTCAGATAATTCAGTTCATAACTGATTTCTGACAAGAAGTCAAAGTTCAATGAAAGCTCAAAACAATTATGTTTCTCATAGTAGAGTTCTCTACAGAATTGCTGCTTCTAAAGCCTCACAGCTTTTAGAATTTTGCTTGATGACTATTGTAATCTATCAAGTAGTTAAATGGTATAAAGTATTTTACATAAAAGCTAGTGTGTAAATACGTCTAAGATTGGAGAAAAAAGTTATTCTCTTTTCAAAACAAGACCAAAAGTACTTTTGGTTTGTTGAAGAGAATGCTAGGACTCAGAGAAGCTCATATTTGGATTTGGGTTTTGACTAAACTGAAACCTAAGATAGGTGTACTGTAATTTTGGTCTTTTGGAAGGAAGGAAGCAAGAAAAAGACATAATAGGCGGTATGGCTGAAACGGCACATTGTTTGTTAAAACTGTTACCTGTGGGGCCGGCCTGGTGGCATAGTGGTTGGGTTCGTGCACTCCACTTCAGCGGCCCATGGTTTCCGGGTTTGGAACCCTGGGCGTGGACCTGCACACCGCTTACCAAGCCATGCTGTGGCAAGCTTCCCACATATAAAGTAGAGGAGGAGGGGCACAGATGTTAGCCCAGGGCTAATCTTCCTCACCAAAAAAAAAAAGGAACCTGTTGCCTGAGATGACTTAGAAGGCAAACCAAACCCCTCCTGGGAATTTAAATCTAGGTGAAGAGGGGCCGGCCCAGTGGCGTAGAGGTTAAGTTCACACATTCTGCTTCGGCGGCCCAGGATTTGCCAGTTTGGATCCCAGGCATGCACTACTCACTGCTCATCAAGCCGTGCTGAGGCGGCGTCCAATACAGAAGAGCTACAACTCTACAACTATGATATACAACTATGTACTGGAGCTTTGGAGAGAAAAGAGAAAAAAGAAAAAAGAGGGAGGTTGGCAACAGATGTTAACACAGAGCCAATATTCCCCAAAAAAAAAAAATAATAATCTGGGTGAAGAGGTGAGAAACAGAATGTTATTGGTGTATGTTCTTTCTCTTGCCTGTGTTGGCAAGATATTTATAAAAACAAAAGTGCCACTAGCAAGCAGAAATGGAAGAGAATAGAAAGACTCTAGAAATCTGGGAGCCTGGCAGTTGGAAAAACCAGTTGCTTCTAGATTCCAAAGAACACTTGAGGTTCCTGAAAAAGATACTGAATAACAAAATTCCAGCAAGACTTTTAATTGAACAAAAATTTCTGACAAAGTTTAAATTATGGGTTTTTTTCACTTAATGCTTTTAAATGTCTTAAAGAGAATAGGAAAGAGGGGGGAGGGGAGGGAAAGAAAAAAAGAGAGAAAAGCATGGTGTTTAAAAATAAATGAATAAAACAGATATTTGTGGGAAAAAACTTTCAGTTTGTTAATAGAGCACATGGGACTGACCAAAATCCAATAGTTAAGAAGCCTACTAATATTTCAAGACAACTATATTTCCAAAGAAAGCACAAACCAGGATATAAAACAATGTGCTGATAATTTGAACTTCATCGAAATTAAAAACTTCAAAACACTATTGAGAAATGAAAAGGCAAGACACAACTGGGAGAAAATATTTGTAATTCATATATTTGGTGAAGGATTGGTAGCCAGAGTATGAAAAGATCCCTCACAACTCATAAAAGACACACAATCACACACCCTAATGGACGTGAGACTTGAACAAAGACTTCACAAAAAATGATAGCCAAATGGATAATAAATACAGTAGAGTTGCTTGATATAATTAGTTTCCAGTGCAAGCTTAAACCACAATAAGGCTCATCTTATTAGAATGGCTCAAATTAAAAAAACTGACAAAATGACTTAATGCTGAAGATGAGGAGCAACTTGGAGCTTATCATACAGTGCTGGTGGGAATGTAGAATGGTATAATCATTTTAGAAAACAATTTGATAGTTTTTTTTTTATTTTGTGAGGAAGACCAGCCCTGAGCTAACATCCGATGCCAATCCTCCTCTTTTTTCTTTTTTTTTTTTTTTGTGCTGAGGAAGACTGGCCCTGGGCTAACCTCCATGCCCATCTTCCTCTACTTTATTTGGGACACCGCCACAGCATGGTTTAACAAGCAGTGCGTCAGTGCGTGCCCGGGATCTGAACTGGCGAATCCCTGGGCCACCGCAGGGGAGCGTGCGCACTTAACCTCTTGCACCACCGGGCCGGCCCTGATAGTTTTTTTAATAATGTGAAATATGTACTTATATTACCAACTAGTTCAATTCTTGAGTATCCCTCCCTATGAAAATATGTATTCATAAAAAGACTTGTGCACAAATATTCATGGGAATTTTATTCATTATAGTCAAATATTAGAAATAATCCATTTCTCCATAAACCGATTTTGGTATACCCATACTACCCTGCAATAAAAAGAAACAAACTACAAATACCTGCAACTACATGAATGAATGTGAGAAACATTATTTTGTAAGAATGATGCTAGACATAAAAGAGTACACGATGTATGATTCCATTTATAGTAAATTCTAGAAGAAGTAAAATGAATATATAGTAACAAAAGTCTGTCAGGGACTAACTATGGATGTAGTGGGGTGTTTTGGCTACAAAAAAAGTACAAAGAAATTTGGGGGAGTGAAGAGACTATTCTATAACTTGAGTATGGTGTTGGCTACATAGGTATAACATTTGATAAAATTCATGAAACTATCTTAAAATAGGTACATTTTATTGCATCATTTAAAATTAATTCTTTACATCTTTAAACAAGCAGTTGCTTATTCTGGATATTAAACCATCTTCAGGCCCTGAAATTCACTCAAGCTGGAAGCATGCTGCAATTATTTAGTGCCCCTGAAACAAGGAAAACTTGTAATAACCTCTTCAAACGGGGGATGGTGGAAGAAGAGAATCTTCCAGAGAATACAATCAGAGACATAGAAGGAAAAACAAGTGATTCTAGAGACCAGAATCAGGGACTATTCAGGGAATTTCTGCTCCACCACCATATGAGCCTTCATATTGCCTGCCCAGTGAGATTTTGCAGTAGTTTTGGATAAATAATTCTTCTGTGTCTTTCATTCTCCATTTTTGGAATGTTACACTCTTGTTTACTGTGTGTGTGTGTGTGTGTGTCTGTGTGTGTGTGTCTGTGTGTGTGTAAAGGGCTGGGGTCTGGTAGAGGTAACTTGCTATTAGTCCATAAACTCTAGGTTTGTCCCTAATGTAGATGATAACACAACAGCCAGAGCTTTTGGCCTTCGAGCAGAATGCAAGAACTGGATGGGTCTATAGTTTGCCTTCTTTGCTGAGGGAGAGAATGTACTATATTTGGGAAGAAGGAAACAAATGAATAATTGGTGAAATAAGGAGAGTCTATGGCAAAGAATAGTGCTCACCACCCTCTGCTTATCTCCTTTTTCTTTCATTGACACAGAGCTAAAATATATTTCTCAGCCTACTTTTATTAAATGGAGCCAGAATACTGGGTTTGACCAATGGAATGTTGGCAGAAGTGATATTTGCAAATTCCAGGCCTAACTTCAAAAACTACCCAGACAATTTTCTATGAATTCTCTTGACTCCTATCTGTTAACTTAATGTCAACCCCAGGATGACCTTGGGAGTCACTTATTGAAGAAGGAAGAGCCACAAAGTTATAGAGTAAACGTCTCTGCTTGATTCCATGCAGCAGAGCTCTCCCAGAAATCTGCATTGGACCAGGATATGGGTGAGAAATAAACTTTTATTTTGTTAGGCCATGGACATTTTTCTTTGGTACAGCACTTAGCATTATTCATCCTGACAATTTTAGTGTTAAATCAGACAGAATTATACTGGAAAGTTTATAAAATTTATGAAATATGGTGATATTTGAAACCTACCATTCACAGTCCTTGGGAGGCTATGAGGGCAAAAAAATTATTTAATTTTTTATCTTTCAAGTAAATTGCATTACATGAGAAGGAATTTCCTGGAACTGCTCAAAAAGCATTTGAAGCACAGCTAACCTTGGGTTGTAAAGCTGAGCAAGATGAGTATCATTGAAAATCTGAATTACTGCAATGGCGTTCACTAAATTCATGCTCTAAAATATTGGTCCCAGAATCTTTCCTTACTATGGCTCTATTAGCCAAACCCAGGTCCTCACAAAAAATGGGTTTTGTTCCATTTTGTTCAAGATTTGAAACAAAAAAAAAACATTTTAGAGTAAGATTAAATAATAGCGTACTGATTGCCTCTTCTGATTTTTGTTTCTCCGATTTCTTAACATTTTAAGTGCTTATTTGTTTGTTTTACTGCCTAATGTTTTTCTGACCACAACACCTTTCCTTACATCACATTTTCAGAGGCAAAACATGGATAAAAGAGGCTTTTCAAGTACGAACAGTCCAAGAGAGGAGAAACTCTCCCTTGACACACTTAAGATAGATTTAAAAAAAAATCCTTCATACAAAATTTGTTTTAAAATGCCTTACTCTTCACCAAGCATAGTTTTGTAGTCCAATCATGAGGACAGTGTCTCAACTATACTCTAAGTGTGAAAATAAAGAAGCATTATTAATTTATAACAAGAATATCCATCATAAGAATGATAATAAACAGACCTAATCAAATAATAATAGAATTAATGTATAGTATAGCAGTCTGTAAGAGAATCCAGCCCTGAAAGAGCATTTCACTCTGGGTCTTGGGAAAACAGGGATAAGGTTGTCTAATACTAGAAGAGTTCTCCTAACTGTCCTTAAAATAGGCCAGTCTCTGGCTATATGAGTCAGGCCTCCAGCAGTGAAGCATCATTTCAAAGGGAATCATTCATTAAATAAATAGTTTTATGGAAAATAACTGGGAAATAGATTCACTCAAGTGATGATGAACAGCATCTGAAGATCCAATAACTCAGTCAAGTAAGGCAAAAATATAAATTATTAGTGAGCCTGGCTGGGAGCTATTATAGTAGTTCAAGTATATAGTTCACCTTACACAGGTCCATTTAGGGGTGGATCTCACCCAACTGGTTGAGTCCTGAAAAACAGAAATATAACGACCAAGAACTACTTTAAATTGGAGGAAATTTTTATGAGTACTGAATTAGTTACACAGTGAGGATGCATATGGACCCTGGTGAACAACTGCCCTTATAAGGCAGCTGGCTTTATAAGCTCTGACACTTCCTAAGTGAGTAATTTTCACCAAGTTATTTAACATCTCTTTGTATCAACATTCTATCTTAAAGTAGGGAATAATAGTAACACTCATCTCATAGGAGTATTGGGAAATCAAATGAGTTAATTATTCAAAATAAAGTTATAAAATATGTAAAACCTTTAGATGAAATATTGCAAGAATATAGAACACTGCCTTTCAACAACCCAAACAGGAACTAAAGGAGCCACACACATAAGAACCATGGGTTTTTGAAATGGTTTCCAGTCCATGAGCTTGATATTTATTGTCCTCTTTTTCCTGAATCTGAGAGAATTTTCAGCAGGTCACATTAGCTTGGTTTGTCAAATGATTAAAACGTTGCAGTACTAAACTTATTGGTCTACTATCCAGTAACAAATTACGGAAAACTTAGCCACTTAAAACGCCATACATTTATTATCTCCCAGTTTCCATGGGGCAGGAGTCCAGGCAGGAATAACTGGTGCTTCTGCTCAGAATCTCCCAAGGGTAAAAATCAACGTGTTGGCCATACTGCATCCCTTTCTGGAGCTTGAAGTAGTGTTCCAAACAAGCAGTTGTTGGCAGAACTCCGTTTCTTGCAGCTGTAGGTCTGAGGCCCTCAGCGCCTAGTAGCTGCCCTCTCTTCCTGCCATATGGGTCTCTCCACAACCTGGCTGTCTATGTCTGTAAAGTCTACAGAGGATCACCTGCTGCCTTTTGTTTTTTACCTCCAGACTCCCTTTGAAGAGCCTACCTAACGAGGTGGGGGACACCCAGAGTGATCTCTCTTTTGATTAACTCCAAGTCAGTGGATTAGTGACCTTAATTACATCTAAGAAACTCCTGCCCTTTGCCATATAATGTAACCTGACGATGAGAGTGAAATCTACCATATTCTTATAAGTCCCACCTACACCAAAGGAAAACGGATCATACAGAGCCTGTATATCATGCAGCAGAAACCTTAGGCGCCGTTTAAAATTCTGTTTACCGTATTAAATCCTTCCCTTCACAAACACTTTAGTGAATATTGAGAATGTCCTTTTGTGCTGTCACATATGACTTCATCTCTGAGAAGAAATCCAGAATGAGTCTGAACACAGGGTTCTTAATTTAACCAAGAATATATGACTAATAGAATTGGTATGAGCTCTCACATAAACCTTTTAAAACTACTCTGACTATTTAAAAAAATGGTCCCTGCTCTCCTTTCTCTCTCTCACAACACACTCACACACACACACACGCACACACACGCACAACTAGATTTTCAAAGTAATCCTAGGATGTTCTCCCAAACAATGAAGACTATTGAGGAGGGATGTTAAGGAAAACTTCTAAATTAATTTAGCTTATTATCAGTATAAATTTAGATTGTTTAATAATAAATATATTAATATATATTAATATATAATCAGTTATAGCATATAATATATAATAGATTATCAATATATGATAAATTTCAACAGAAAATAAGTTATTGATTCACTATAAATTCTTGATTTTTAATAGATATCTCTATATAAATATAACATTATATAAATACATTATAAACACATACGCTTACTTATAATGTTTATATAACAAATTGTTATTCTTTTTGGTATTGGTATCCTGCTAGATGTTTATATTCAAATATCTGTTCATATACTGACTTGCAGAAGAACAAATTCCTTGAACCACTTCAGAGGATTTTCAAGGCTGTATGGCTTTTACATTCAGGGTGAGGGCCTATATACACTTTCTGTTTCCTTAGTGTGGCAAGTATACATAGCTTTGTAGCAGAGGGAACATGCTCCATTGATGAAAATTAAAGTATGTAACTGTCTTGCACAAGCTTACCATTAATTTACAATCTAGTTTAATATTGCTCTTAAGAATTGCAGTATAAGACTATTTTAATAGCATACGCAGAAAAAACATAATGTTATGAGGCCCTGTGAAATCTATATTATCATATTTTTGATCCAGCAAAAATCATAGCATGGGGAAAATCTCTCATAATTTGCAGTGGTTTGGCAATCTTTGAGCTTGTGTATAAACTATTATTTTCTTTTACTATTTGTTTTCTTATTTAGATTTCACAAAATATGTATTTTTAAGGACAAATGTATAATAATCATCAAAGTATGAAAAATAGCGCAATAGTTTTCATTGACTTTGTTTATGTTATGAAGAGTAACTGATTTTAAAGATGCTTCTTATCTAGATTTTAACCACCACGTAAATAATTTGACAGAATCTTAGTTCCTGCTATGAAAGATAAGATACATGAAATTTCAACATGACAAAATATTAACACTTCAATACATCTAGACTAGAATCCTGTTTCTAAGAGCAACAAGAAATAGATTGAAAGTGGATATAGATTCATTGTAAAATATTTTAGCTAACATTTGTTTAGTACTTGAACAGTAACTGGCACTGTGGTGCATTATATATGACATTTCATTTCTACCTTAAAAGTATCTTCAAAGGTAGGCATTCTTTAGATTTAGAAATAACCATAGGAGGTCAAGTACTTAAATCCTAGAAGTAGCAAGTGATAATGGTGAGATTTCAATCTATTTCTCCTTGATTCTAAAGCCTGAACCATAAACCATCGTGTGATATTTTCACAACCTTTTAAAAATATTTTTGGTATTGTATAATGTTAGAATCCCAAAAAAATCTAAAATCCCAAATTAACCTGTTGTAGAGGCAGTTTATATGTGAATTTAATTCAATCACCCAAAACTTATTTTTATGTTTAATTTAATCACATTTTTGGGGAAACTTTTAATTGCTATATATTGTTTTCATGACAAATTTTCTTTAAATTTTACGGGGTTCTTTCCAGTTATCCTCTAATATATATCATGGCCATGACTAGACTTCTAGACAGCAAGATAGGAAGGAAGAGCTGCCTGGGATATATCTTCACATTGATCACTAGAGCTGATTCACCCGGTCTGACTGGCCAGGAAACTTTTCCACTCTTCTATACTCCATGAAGGAACTAACGAGCTTGTTTGAGAAGTACTACCTTTCAGTTAGGAGAGGAATATCCTTCAATCAAGGATACTTGACTGCTTTATCCACCCCTTGTCTCTATTTGCATTCGCCCCAGTCTCAAAGTAAATAGGCAGGTCTTTAAATAACAAATGGGAATATAGCTCATCCTAAATATAATGCCTGATCATCAGTCTTCATTAAACCTGGTTTACAAGCTGCATTGACATAGTTGATCACTGTCTTCTCCTGGGATTATCTTCTCCCCTTGTCTTTGAGGATGCTACATTCTGTTCAGACTTAGGACTCTATTAGGTTCTCTCCTACCTCTTTGTCCACTCCTTCAACATCTCATTTGCTAGTTCTCTCCATAAAATTTTGACTGCTCCAAGGCTCAGCCCTTGTGCCTCTTCTCTGTTCTATTCATATTCGCTTTCCAAGTCAATTCATTCAGCCTCATTACATTAAATGCCCCAAATATGCTGATGAATTAACTGTGTACATCTAATCTGGACTCCTCTGAAACCCAGACTCTTATATTCCAATGCCTACATCACCACTTCAATGTAAAAAGTTGGCATTTCAAATTTAATCTTGTCACCAGGGTATGACAGGGGGTGAATAAAAACAAAAGCCTGTTCCTCTCACAATTATCCCTAACTCCATTAGTGGAAATTCGACCAGTTACTGAGAGGAAAAACCGTGGGGTCATTTTTGCCATTCACCTTTCTCTCATATCTCATAACCAATCTACTGGGTAATCCTGTTGACTCTATCTTTAAAATACAGCCCAGATCAGAACAGTTCTCATTTCTCCATTCTACCACTGAGCTCCTAGTCACCATCATATATCACGTGGGTTGTTAGAAGAGCCATCTCTTGGTCTTCCTGCATTTGGTCTTAAAACTCTATTCTCTTTTCTACTTAGTTGCTAGAGTTGTCAAGATATAGTTAGATGGTGTCATTCCTCTACTCCAAACTTTTCACTTGCTTCTCATTTCATGAAGAGTAAAAGAAAAATTCTTAAAAACAGCCTAATCATCTTAATAATTCTTTGCGTTATGTTGTTTTTCCCTCTGTAGCACCTCTGACCTCAGCTCCTTCTCCTGAACCCCTTTCTCTCTAGGTTGTAGCCACACTGGCCTCCATGCTCTTCCTCAAATGTGCCAGGCACACTCCTGCCTCAGGGCCTTGTCACTTGTTCTTCCCTTTGCCTGAAACTCTCTTCTCTCATCTTGCTCCCCCACTTCTTTCAAGCCTGTGCCCAAATATCCCTTCCTTATAAAGTCTTCTCAGGCTACTTTTTAAAAAATTGCTATCCACACTAATACTCTCTAACTTTTATCTCCCTTTGACTTTTCTCCATAACACATATCAACATCTAATGTAGTCTATTTTGCCCATTTATCCTGTTTATTCTGTCTCCACTTACTAGAAAGTTATCTCCACTCGCACAAGCATGCTTGTCCCCTTTTTTATTGTTCAATCACAGCAACTGAAATATTAGAGTATAATACTTAATCAATGTATATTTGTTGAAAGAAACCAAAAGATAACAATGGAAACAAAGAAGTAAAGAACCTCTTTCCTAGGCTTTAGGATTTTCGTAATATTCATTCATTCAACAAGTGTTTATTGAACACCTACACCGTGATTGAATACAGTTTGCTGGGCAGAAGATGAGGTAGTGTAGGACCTCACAAAGTCCATGCTCTCCACGGGCTTACAATCCAGTCAGGGAAAAGGGTAAAAAAACTAACAAGCAAAAAATTTTTTAAACGTATACAAACGGTAGTAATTGCTGTGAAAAAACCGTTAAGTAGAATGCCGTGTCAGAGTGTGGCTGCGCTACAGGAAGCTGTGTTAGATAGTGTGGCACGGGACAGCCTCTTTGTTCTTCGAAGAAATGATGTTTAAGCTGAGACTTTAAGGATGTAAATGGGACAGCCAAGTAAAGATACGTGAGAAGGCCATTTCGTACTAAGGATACAGCAAGAACCAGGCACAACAGGGCAGCACAGTAGGTCTAGGAACCAAAGCCGTTCAGTGTGGAAGGACCATGATGAGCAAAGGAAAGCAATAAATGGGTTTTGGCAGAAAAGTGACAAAATTGGATTGATATTTTATAAAGTTCATTGAGTGTGTTCCATGGAGAACGAATTACAATGGAACAAAAGTAAAAGCTGGAAGGTGACTAGGAGGCAACTATCTTATACAAGGTTATAGATACTAGTTCTGAAGATTAAGGTGGTGGCAGTGGAAACTAAGAAAAATGTATAAATTTGGGATACATTTGGAAACAGAGACCACAATACTTGCTGATGGATTGTATGGGAATAAAGCAATGAGGCAAATAAACAATAAATGTTCGATTTTCAGACTGAAGCAACTCTGAATTTTAGTATCCTCTTTGGGAGAAAATCAAGAATTATGTTTAGCATACATTATGTTTGAAACATCTATTAAAAATCCTAGTAGAGATATAAGTGGGTAATTACAGGCATCTGGAACTAAGAAGAATGTGGAACTGTACCTGCTGGCAATTTTATTTGTTACTTATCCAAACTGACTAGATCGGTGAGTTGCACATAGCTTAAGATCAATAAATACGTGTTGAATCAAAGACTATTCCTCAATCCTCCAAATTTGTACGTAGAAAATCTTATTTTTGTTTATAATTCCTAATATTCAATATATTTATAGATTTCTCATGTTTCTGATTTTTTCCTTTACCATTGGTAATGAAGTGACTAAAACCTAAATCATTAGTTCTCATTAAATTTTTTTTTCTGAAATAACTGAAAACTGTATTTTTCTAAACACATGACAAAACTATGCTAATGCATGCCCAAGCTACTCTTTTTGGAAAGCAGATCATTTGCAAGCTCTAAAACTATGTTAATTAATGCATATTCTAAATCTTTAAAAATCAAATACCTCTTTTGAGACTTTTCTTTTGGGACAAATATTTGTTTTTCTCTTAGAGGGTTTTTGTATTTTTGCTAGAGGTTTTACTCTTTTAAATATGATAAAAGCTTAGTATAAATGACAACACCACAACACAAAACTTCTATTCTGCTTCGGGGTCCAAAATCCAATTATATTTTATTGTGTGAGTTGGAATAAACTAAAAGAAAAAAAGTGGGAAACACCAATACATCTTATAAGTAAAGTGAAGCAATTTCCCTGGAGACAAGAATAACACACATCTTCCAACGTCATCTACCTTAGTATTCAGAGCACTATGTACTAGAGAGATTTTAAATAAAGCCAATATGCACATCTTTCTTTTTCTTCACATATTATTAAACCATAATGGACTTCATTAAATATTCTTAAATGTATAAAATGACTTCCTGCCCCCTCTTCAGATGAGGCACTTATTAAAAATTGCCGAATAAACAAATACTTTCCCCGTCCAGGTACTATTTAATAGCTTTTGCTGTAGTGGGCCATGTACTTTTAGATGTGCATGTGTTTCGAGAATGGCTTGTCTAACTGCCACAAACATTATCATATAGTCCCATGATTAGAATGTCAAAGAAGTGAGACAAAAATCAAAGGAAATTGAAGAACTAAGACTGATACTATGCCTATATGCACACAAATGTTATGAGTGTGTTTTCTTTGCTATAGTGTTGTTTAAAATATACTGTTGTACTGACATACTTTAAAATTGTCCTAGACATTGACTTTTTTAGAAATTTTAATAGGCTAGTTAAGTGGCAGAGGCAGCCTCATTATATTAAATTATCCACTTTTACCTGATTTTGACCAAATAGGCAGATCTGATATTGCTTATTATATTATACACACAAACTCCCATTCTAATTTACAATGAGAAAGAAGGAAGACAATATGTTCCTGGAATGTTAAAACAAAGCAAAACTATATAATTAGGAAAAAAATGTGGATGGATATATTAGAAAGCTAAATCCAATGAAAAACGTATCCGATTGCACAAGAAATTATTCGATCGTGTTTTTGTTTTGTTATATCCAAACACAATTATCAGTTTATGTTTGCAGTAAACATTTAAATGAGTTTCAAAATCATCTCTAGTGTTTATTACTTCTCTCTCTAGCCTCCCCCTCCAACCTCTCCACCCCTATACCCTAGTGCACAGGGGCCTTGCCCTCAAAGACGCCTTCCCCTCTTCCCTTCCTATTTCAATCCTTCCTATCCTTAGGGCAAGCAGAAGTTCACTTGGCTCTGTAATGTCTTTCCATTTCTTATTGACTTTCCCTTCCTCAATCCTGCAGCACATTATTTTCTTCATATATTTTTCCAAAAATGTATCCTGGAATAAGAAGAGACTTAAGATTATTTAACTCATACTTCAACCACTGCATATACTCATTGTCCTCTATAACATCAATAATAAACATTCTACATGGATAACCACAATGTGAACTATGATTCATATGATTCATGAGGCATCTCATTCATTTAACACAATTTAAAGGTTTTCTTTTGTCCTTATATTGAGTCAACTCTACTTCCTAGATGCTAAACGCTAAACTCACTCTTCATTATATGACACTAGTCTATAAATTCCTATAAATTCCTACAAGAGAGGAACACTGTATATTTAACTTGAATAGTGCCTGTGCAAAATGAGATAAATAGATATTTGTTGACCTGTGTTTCAAAGCACAGGTTCCAATTTCCCACCCAATGCTCCAGGTGATGTCTGACCAGCATATATCACTTGCTTTTTGATGAACTCTATATATTTACCTATGTGGAAAATGATTGTACTAGACCTTCTGGTAGACTCATCACACCGCCATTAAGTTGTGTTGAACTTTTAGTCAGGTAAAATCTCAAAATCTTCCTAATGTTTTGTGATACTTATCCTTGTATCTATCAATTTGAGTTGTTTAACATAGAGTAAATATCTCCCTTTTACACAGTGCCTGGTATACAACAGAAACTCCATACTTTTACGAATGAATGACCTTAGAATGAAGGAATTTATCAAAGACTGATTTTGTTTTTAAATCTTAGGAGTAAATGAATCTTTAGAGATGTAACCTATAAAAAGAAGGTATCTAGCCTGTTTTGACTTTGAACTTTCTCATAACTTCCCTTTTTCATCTACTATACCCTAAACTTCATTTAAAAATTAAAGCTAAAATGTAGAGAAATAAATAAAACAAAAGTAATCTCGTGTGTACTTGGTAAAAGGAATATAAAAAACATTTCCAATAAAAATCTTCAATAAAAAACACAACATCCCAGCCACAGAGAAATATCACCAGAGCCTTAAGAGCTTAAAAATATGGAAAATTAAACAAATAGAAACTCAGGTATCATTCAAGAAGAACTTATAAAAGTGGGCCTTGGGTGAAGGTGTAGGTTAATTACCCTTGAAGGGGGATCTCAGAGAAAGCTGGGGAACATAAAATTTCTACAAATTGTGGGGTCACACAAACCAATCAGATAGCCATCAACATTAGATCTTTCTTCAACTTCAAAAACTTCCCTCTTGTGCTCTATTTAAAAAACTGCACATCATCTTTTAAAGTTCTTAATTCCCTAACTAGTATTTCCCTAGTTGATATTCTTTATCTTTATTCTTTTCTAAAGCCTAAGTGCTGTGTTTTCATTTATCAGTTGTTTTTTTTTTGTTTTTTTTTTTGGTGAGGAATATTAGCCCTGAGCTAACATCCATTGCCAATCTTCCACTTTCTACTGAGGAAGATTAGCCCTGAGCTAACGTCTGTGTCCATCTTCCTCTATTTTGTAAGTGGGATGCCACCACAGCATGGCTTGATGAGTGGTGCATAGGTCCGCACCGGGGATCCGAACCCGTGAACCCCGGGCTGCTGAAGCTGAGTGTGCGAACTCAGCCACTACACCAACTGGGCTAACCCCGTCAGTTTCTGTTCTAATACAGATTGAGCAGTACTGTATTGTCCAGCCATTGAGATCATCTCCAACCTTAGCTTGTTCTTCTGAAGTGTTTGTCACCCCTCCAAATAATTTGACTAGCATTTCAAGTTTTTTTTAAGTCATTGCTTCAAAAAATGAATAGTTAATTACTAAGCAAGTCAGAAACTTACTGGTAAAGATCTCTTATCAGAATGATACACATATACTAAATCACACATCTTGGGAACAACAATTCAGTTACACAAGCCCCTAACTCCATTATCATCCTGTCTTTTTCCCAAAGAAAGACACCTTGCCAAAATGCAGATCAGTTGTCTCTACATAATTCCCTGATTTAATAGTACAATAACTGTATTCAGAAAGTTCTACAGCATCATAAGAAATGTTCACTGAATGAACAAATAAGCTTCCTCCTCTTTTTGGGACTAGAGCTGATCCCTAAATTTCTTTTGGGATTGAGGTATTGATAGAATAATAGGACTAAATGTAGCAAGAAGAAAAGAAATTCACACATACATGGTTCTCTGGTCCCTGAGGAACAGGCATCTTGACTTTAAGAGCTCATCACTGAATAATCCAGATCAGGGATTGAGATGATGTGGGGGATTATTCTACCCTAGTTTGATGAAAAGTATTGCCAGGGGTATTCAGTAAAAGATAGCAATGCCTCAAAGTCTCCAAAGCCAGCTGAAATATCCAAGGACCTGCGGCTGAGGAAAATCTCCCAGACTTACATTAGATCCAACATTTTTTCATGGCTGCACTCCTGAAATTCACCAAGAAAGTAAAATTCAAGAGAAACTCATGGGAAGTTGAAAGAAGAAACCTGGGAACAAAATCATTCCTATAGTTTTTTTTTTCCATTCATTTTGTTCAAACGTGCATTTAATTACACACTTAAAAAGCAAGCTCTCTTTTCAAATATTGCTGCTAAGATGAAAAAGATTTATGGTGAGTCTTTGGGGGTTATAGTATCTTTATTTTATTTCTCCATGATGCTTTCAGTTATGATACATTAATATTAAAGATCTGGTTCCCTACTAAGTCCATTTATCGGACCGGACCTCAGCATCTTAACTATTTTTCACTCTTTATGAACTTACAAGAGAAATGATGTCTTCTGTTTCTGAAGAAACATTAGACTTACACATGCAATTTGTCACACTAGAACAGGTTCTTTGCAGTTATTTTCTTAAGACAATTAGTTGATAAATATAATTTTCTTAGAATTTTTTCCATCTTCGAAAAGTGTGAAGTGCAAGACAGTTTTTTTTTTTTTCCAGGCATAAGAGATGCTTAGCAGTTAGCAAGCAGCTTTGGGGAAAAAATTAACTCCTTCCAGTCAATGCTAGTTTGTGAAGTTTTTGTTCATATGTCAGAACTTAGGAGCTGGAGAGGAAGTAAATCTCACTCTCCAGAGTATTTATCCTTGGGAGTGACCAGTGGATTGAGAAATTTTGAATCATTGTTTTTCAATATGAAACTTCTTTTGAAAAGATTTATTGCCCAAATTATTGCCTATTGATTAAGAATAATTTAGTAGTGGGTTAGTGACATTCTAAATAGATCATTGAAATCTAATTCTTAGTCCTACAAAGTTTAAGAAGGTAAGAAGATACCATCAATCAACAAATTAGAAGTTCTTTGAAATCTCTGCTTCCAATTCACCATGACTTAATTGACACCAATCTGAACTGGTGGGGTTACATAACGGATACTGAGTCAGAATGTAACTAGCAAATTTTAGAGAAGGAAGAGAGTATAGTAAACGGTTACGAATAAGTCAGTAGTTACGAATAAGTCAGTTCAAGTGGATTCCAAATGTCAGTTTTAAATATTTTACAGTTTGTGTTAAATTTTCCTTCCTTCCTTCCTTCCTTCCTTCCTTCCTTCCTTCCTTCCTTCCTTCCTTTCTTCCTCCCTCCCTCCCTCCCTTCCTTCCCTTTCTTTTTCGGCGACAATCAGTAAGTCACTGGTAGCAATTTAAATTGTGTGTCCATGTACAAATACATAAAATATTTTTCAAACCTAGATACAGGCTTTTACATCTTCAATTATTCAGAAGTATGTGTAAAATTTATCTCTATCGCAAAACAAAAAAGTTATATTCGGATTAATAAAAAGATAAAATAATGTTCTACAAAATAATACTGAAATAGTTTTAAGAATTATAAACATTTTCACATAAATAACTGTCAAGTTTTTCTGGATTGAAAGGTCTATGTAAGTTTCTAGAGCTGGCAAGTGTTTATCTTTTTGGCTGGGCCAGTGGGATAGAAGGAATTAAAGAAGTGGTTTCAAATAGTCTCACAATTTGAGTGTTTCAGCTATAATTAATTAAAGCTACAACTAGATTTTACCCAAGTCTCATACCTGTCATTAGGGGGATAAAAAGAGATATTCTCAGGCACAAAATAGGAAAACACAATTTTTTATTGGAATAAGATTTCCTATCAAATTTATATCCTATCTCAGGACACAGACATTCATTAAAGAATTACCTGCAAAATGATGAGGCTCACCAGGAAATGTGAGAAATTGACTCTATGGAAGCCTATTTGGTGTTGTGAGCACTGTGTGGCAGTGTCTCGAAGGGGGACAAGCAAATCCAACTACAAGTGTGAGTCCAACGGATGGGGGAAACTACTCCTGGGTTCTGAATCTGGAGATTACAGTGAGTAGTGATAGTAAGGAGTTGCAGTTAGGAAGGTCTAGAAATAAATAACCAGGATTCACAATAGGAAAAATATCAGAGTCAAGAAATAAGAAACACAAGTGTAGAAAATATAAAGAAACAGACCCACATTAAGCATCAGAAATGTATATCCTGAAAAGTCAAGGACTGAGCATAGGAAAATTTGAAAAATACATTTACTCTCTCAGGTCATTTACTAAGTGGTGAGTAATACACAAATCAGTCCTGAAAAATTAAATCCACATTGCTGAAGTGTCTGTTTTACACTAGATAATCAGCTGTGCTCAAGGAAACATTGGATCATTGGGAACAACAAAAGCAACAAAGTCTTCTGACCTACAAGAACTTGTGTACTAAGGTGAAAATCAGAAAGGCACTCAGGCATCAGGGAATAAGACTGGAAGGGAAATATGGTCCTTGGAATAAAGCAAAAGCCTATACCTAGAATTAGGACTGAAGGGCAGAGCAAGTTAACAGCAGAACTGTCATGGGTAGCAGACTACGAAAACTCCCTCGAAAAATGATCCCTAGTAACGACAAGATTGTTCTCAAATCCGGTAACCAGATTGAGCTTGGTCAGAGGGTGTGGATGAATCACGCGACCTCAGCCTTCAGAAGAAGAGGTCCAGGGAAGCAGGAAACCAGATGGATTATTATATTTTAAGTGGATAATACGATATATTTTTCTAGCATACACGTTTGGCCCATTAAGAAATGACATTCTCCATAGATTGTAAATATATAGAAAGCCAATATCCCTCTATACCTTCAAGTTTTTTTTTTTGTTTTTTTGTGGTGAGGAAGATTGGCCCTGAGCTAACATCTGTGCTGATCATCCTCTATTTTGTATGCAGGACGTCACCACATAATGGCTTGATGTGCAGTGTGTAGGTCCATACTGCAGGATCTGAACCCACGAACCCTGGGCCTCCAAAGCAGAACATACAAACTCAACCATTACACCACCAGGCTGGCCCCTATACCTTCAAGTTTTTGATGTGAAACTGCAGAGGAAGGGAGGCTGTTCTTAAAGAGATGCTAGTCTCCACTCAAATGGTGGTTGAGAAATTCACACAGGATGCAGTTGTTTTGGCATTTCTGTGCTTGAGTTGCAAATTGGATTGACTATGGAGCAGTAAAGGAAAAAAGAGAGATAAAAAGGCATTGAAATGCCCATTTTCTGTACAAATTTAAGTTGGAGCTACAAGAATATTTAATTACACTGCCTTCTTGCTGCAAAAGCACATCAATTAAGTTTACCTCAATGAGTATTGATTGTGTCTCCTATTATAAGGGCATTTTGAAGCAAATGAGGAAAAGGCAAAGATAGGCATTTCTTCTAATATCATTTTGAATATATCTAGAGGAGAATTTTAACATAGGTGTTACTACCTATCATGAGAACAAAGATTATAAATTCTATAATAGACATACAGAAAGGATAAAATAGGTGCAGAGAAGTGAGGAATAAGCAAACTTCATAACCATGTTGGTCTTTTACTTATCATGAAGAAAGGATAATATTTTCAATTATTGCAGGTAGAGAGAACACTGTGTAAAGAAAACAACTAGCACTGTCAATAATGCTCAGTCATAAGAAGGCAGTTTAAATGAACCATGATTAGTCTGGTTATCTGTGTCGCAGAGATCAATAAACAACAAGGTGTACAACTTTGGAAGTACTTAGAGACCTTATGATTTGAATGCCCTGTTAGAGTAAGAAAATTGGACAGAGGCAATATTTGAAAAGATAATAGCAGAAAAATGTTTTGAAAACTACTGAAATGACAATTCATAGATCCATGAAGCTCAGATGATCCCTAGCAGGGCAGAAAAACAATAACAACAACAACAAAAACTATGATTAAAACTTCTAGATAAGTCATAGTGAAATTGTCCTACACCAAAAGAAAATAAAAATTCATAAAATCATCTGGAGAAAAAACACAAATTATTTTCAAAGGAGGGTCAATAGTCTAACAATGGATTCTCTGTCTCAACAATGGAAACCAGAAGAAAGTGGAAGGATATCTTCAATATGCTAAAAGAAAACAACTGTGAACCTAGAAATCTATTACTAGTGAAAACATCTTTTGAGACATCTATGTAAAAGAAATAACCCCAAAGTGAGCAATTTCATCACCAGCAGATTATACTAAAAGAAAATTATAAAGAATATACTTTAAGTTGAAAGGAATTGACCCTGTATGGTAAACTAAGATAAAAGAAAGTTTAAAGAATTTAGAAGGTGATAAATATGAGACAATATAAATTAACATTGACTATAAAAAGTAATAACATCTATTGGTGTTAAAATGAGATATGATTAAGATTCATGACAACAATAATTATTTTGGAACATAGCATGTGGAGTTAAAGTTTTCAAAGGCCATCACATAATCTTGAGAGAATATAAATATGGATTAACTTTGGACTCTGTTAAATTATTTATCTACCTGTGATTTTTATGGTAACTTCAAAAGGTAGTGAAATAGAACATGTAAGTTATCAGTTGATGTCATATCTTCCTAGAAATCAACATTTCTGTTCACACTACTGGTTGCTTCCAAGCTCCACCTGAGGCTTTCTCTGGCTCAAGAATCCTGCTCACTCATCAATGACAAATGGGATAGTCAATGAATAAACCAGTTTTCTTGTTTTTTGGGAGACAAAACTCAGAGGTGTTTTCTACAGCATTTCCACAGGTCGTCACCAGAACTGAGCCCAGTTGCCCTCCACACTCAGTAGTAACTCACCTATGTGAACTTTCTTCTCTTCCTGTGTCACTTCTCCACTCTCTGCTGATTTTCCTGGATTACCTCCCACATAAACTACTAACATATCCTACTCTCAGGGAAAAATTCTAAGGGACTCAACCTAGGACCACTTTAATCAAGTAGAGGGAATAATGGAATAGGAAATACTCAAACACCAAAAGTATGAGAGAAAAAGGAACATAGACCTGCTGGAAAAAATGAAAAAATTGATAATAACATGGTAGATTTTACTCAAATATATTGATTAAACATGTTAGATGAAAATTGACTGATTACTGCAATCTAAAGAAAAATGTTACTAGACAAGTAGACAAAACAATTGGTAGGTATATAGAAAATCTAAAGAACACCATCATCCAATATGTGCTAATTAACATTTACAGAACACTATTACCCAAAACAGATGATAGGCCAATGCTGGACCATAAAATACAATGTCTGGTTAAATTCAAAAGATTTAAATATTCCAGAGTATATTCTGTGAATTAATGTGATAAATTAGAAATTAATAACAATGAGATTCTAGGAAAATCTCAAGTATTTGGAATGAAACAACACTTGTTTGAATAACCTATAGGTCAAAGAAGAGATACCAAAAGGAATTATAAAATACTTTGAACAGAATAATAATGAAAACATATCAATTACTTTTGATGTTTATATGATAATGTTTTAAAAGAATGATCAAAGTAACTAATTTAAGATAAGAAAAAAAAGAGGAAATTAAACCCAAAGTGGAAGCAAGAGAATAATAAAGATAAGAGGGAGGCTCAATGAAATAATAAAAATAAATCTGTGGAGAAATGTAACAAAGCCCAAAGCTGACTGAAATTTATAAATGCTTAGTGAGCACGAGAGTGAGAGAGAGAGAGAGAGCAAGAGAGAGCGAGAATACAAACTACAAACATCAGGAATGGATATTTCCATAAATTTTATAAACATTGAAAGTATAATGAATGAATATTTGGAACAAGTCCATGCCAATAATGTTGACAATTTAGATTAAAGAGGCAAATCTTTTAAACAACATAATTTACCAAATATGACTCAGAAGGAAATAGGAAACATAAATAGCACTATATCTATTAAACTCCTAATTAAAATCATTTCCAAAAAGAAAACTCAAAGTTCAAACAGCTTCACTGGTGAATACTATCAAATATTTACATAAGAAATGGTACCAATATTACAAAAATTTCTGCAGAGGAATTCCTGTAAGAGGAAGCACTTTCCAACTCATTTTGAGAATCACATAACACAGATACCAAAAGCTGATGAAAACACTACCAAGAGACTTAAATTATAAATCTACGTAGGGCTTAAAATTAGAAATAAAAATCTTCCCATAATATTAGCAAAACAAATCCAGCAATATATTAAAAGTATAATATGTATGACCGAGTGGGGATAATCTCAGGAATACAGTTAGTGTAACAAGCATCAATCAATGTAGTTGAGCAATTAATGTAATTGAATAAAAGACAAAAACCATATGATTATTTTATAGATTCAGAAAAAAGTGACAAAATTCAATAACTATTTATAACCATTTATCACAAAAAATAAAATTCTGAGCAAATTAGATATAAAAGGGAACTTTGTTAGTACGATAAATGGCACCTATAAAAACCTAGAGTTAATAACATACTTAAAGATGCTATATTAAATGTTCATATCCTAAGATGAGAATGCAAAGAAGTTTTCTCTCAGCATTAATATTCATCATACTTGAAATCTTAGAAAACATAATAAGGCAAGAAAGCAACATCAAAAGCAAAATATTAGAAAGGAAGATGCAAAGCCATCATTATTCATAGCAGACATGACTCCCTGTAAAGAAAATCCTAATAAGCCTTAATTACTGAATTTAGAAAGGGTTACAGGATACAAGTTCAATACACAAATATCAATTGCATACTCCAGCACTAAAATCATGGCAAATAAAAAAATACTATTTAAAATAAAGTCAATAATAATAAAACATGTACGGATAAACTTAACCAAAGATGTTTAAGACTTCTAATTAATAACTACAATGGTTTGCTGAGGAAAAAAAAAGACATAAACAAGTGGATAGATAATTTTAGTTCATAGATGAGAAGACTCGATATAGTTAAGATGTAAATTCTCCCAAAGATTAGTCTGTAGATTCCATTTAATTATTTTTTAAAAATCCCAAGAGATTTTCTTTTAATTGACAAGCTGACTCTGAAATTTATAGACATTTTAAGCACACGGAGTAGCCAAAACAATCTCTAAAATGAACAAATTTGGAGTACTTGTTTCCATTTCAAAGCTTACTATAAAGCTACAGTAATCACCAGAGTGGTACTGAAGAAAAAATGACAAAAGTCTATGGAACACATTATAGGGCACAAAAAATAGACTTAATTAATTTTTAACAAAGCCACCAAGACTATTTATTGGTGGGTGTATAAGCTTCTTTATGTTTTTCAATGAATGGTGAAAATTAAACAGGACAAATACATGGGGAAAGATACTTGACCTCATATTATACACAAATATTAATTTAGGATAAATCATGGACCTAAACAGAAATACATGAAATGTATAAAGATTACATTTTTTCCTTGGTGGTATGCAAAATTTTCTTAGAGAGGATAGAAAATAATCATAAATGAAAAATTCATCAAATTAAATACTTCTATTTCTATTATATACTATCTGACAAGGAATTGTACATAAAATACATGAATAATTTCTACATATCAGTAACAACCTAATAAAAAATTGGGCAACAGACTTGAAATATTCTTAACAACATTAACAATAAAGATATACAAATTGCCAATAAGTTCATGAAAAGGTGCTAATAACATCATTAGGAATCAGGCAAATGCAAATCAAAATCAAAGCTGGGTCACACTTCACACTGTGATAATAGTTAAAGACAAAATGACTGTCAACATCAAATACTGGCAAGCATGTAGGAATGGAAAATAGTATAACTACTTTGGAGGCTTTTAGCACTTTCTTGTCTAGTAAATATGCAACATTCCTCAGACCCATCAATTCCACTCTTAGGTATTTGCTCAAGAACAATGAAACATTTATTCACAAAAGTAATTGTACAAGATTATTTATAGCAACATTATTCCTACTAGTCCCATACTGGAAATAAGTCAAATGTCTGTGAAAGGAGAATGCATAAACAAATTGTGGTATATCCACACAGTGGAATACAACTCAGCCAAAAAAAACAAATAATGAACTACAGTATATGCAACAATATGAATGAATACCCAAAACATTATTTTGAGTGAAAAATGCCAGATGCGAAAAGTACATACTGTACGATTCCATTTGATGAAGTTCAAGAATAGGAAAAACTATAGTTACAGAAATCAGAGAGTGGTTGCCTATAATAGATGGATAAGTCTGGAAGGTGGTTTTGGATACTATTTGAGGCAACAAAAATATGTGTATCTTGATTGGGGTGTTGATTACATGGATGTATGCATTTGTCACACATTGAATTGTACCTCGAGATCTGAATATTTCACTGTATGAAATTTTACCTCAATTTAAAAAATATTTCTGTCAAGAGAGATTACATTTGATTCGGCCATGTTACCTGTGAGTAGTAGTAACTTTGAGTAGAGAATATGTTTCCCACATCCACAATGACATAGTTCTACACCAGTTATTTTACAGCCTTTAAGAAAATGTAAAAAGTATCTTCTCTGAAAAATGTTGCTAAGTAAGTATATACATATATATATATATATATACACACACATATATATATATATTATATACATACATCACACATACACTCTGTTCTGGCTTGGATTCAAAGAGCTGTCCAACTTCTTTCCCATCTTCTTGAGAGTTACGTCTTGGTATCCATCACAGTGTTTGGAAATATTAAGCACTCAATAATAAATAGAAATAATAATTGGATGGTTGTTATTCCCAGAACTCTGATACCATTTATTTCATATAATTAGAAGTACTTGAAAACCCAAACCTGAATGCATTTTCCTCTATGTATTCCAAAATAACTGAATGTGTAAAATTTTAAAATTTGACTCATGGGATTTTTTTGTTTGAATTAAGTCCTGTGCCTTGGGCCCAAGTGTTATGACTTTAATATTACTAATTTTTCTTTTCTGCTGAGAATATATTTTTGCATATAAGACACAATGGCAGTGGGCAAAAAAAAAAAAAAAGTAATATTGGTAAGTGCAAATGAGAATTCCATGAATAAATAATATAAAGTAGAAGGTTGTAAATTAGACTCTCTCTTGCATTTACCATTGACACTCAAAAATTACTTAATTAAAAACAAGGCAAAGTTTGGTAGCATGTTCTGTTGTCACAATGAGTCGTTGCTGAGCAAGTTCACCCGAGGATTTTTAAGTTACATAGCAAAATATACCTATGTTTGTGCTCTTTACTATTAATTAAGAGTCTGGAATCTATAAAGTTACACTTTAACATGTAGCTTTCTCTCTGATGGAAACTATATCCCCAAGGTTACAATTATAAGGTTCCTTAGGATATTAATCAGTTTTTGTCTCTAATTCAGCAAATTTATTTAGAATTTCTTTCTTGGTGAACTATAAATATCCTGTTACACAAAAAGATCTTTCAAAAGCTTTACCAATAAATTTTTGAATGAGCTTTACCCTCATTAATAAACTGACTAAACTGACTTTTGCTAATTCTAATTCATATGAAAGTCATGTTTTTAATTTTTTGAAAATTATACTTTGATAACACTCATAGGTATAGAAAATACACCTTTAAATGTTTTACTTTTTCTTCTAAATTTGAGGAATTTATTTTAGTGAGCTTTCTGTAAAATTTACACACCAATGTGTACTTTCCACTTAAAGCGTAAAACAACCTCCATGTCTTTTTAAATTTTCTATAAGAGGCTCATTTTTCTGCCTCAACTTTTCTCATGAAGCCTTTCTTTAAGGCCTCCAAAAACCAATTAGAATGTATGACTTCCTCATTTGTGGCACCACAGTAAGCCAAGAATATTTTAAAGTATCAATATAATTTTATTAAATTCATTAATGTGTATAACCCAGAAATCAGGTGAGTGAATGTGGAAGGAAAGAGTTTGGAGGCTAGAATCAGCAGACAATAGTTCTGAAACCGGCAAACAGTTTGCATTGATGATCCAGCAGCTAGTAACTATGGGGCATCAGAATTGGCCACCTCAAAATATGTCTGCCTGAATGACACTTTGGCCCCCACCCCACTAACTAACCAAAGGAGTTTGGGATGGGAGGCCTGCCCCCAGAACAGGCCATTACCAGAGACATCTCCAGGTATCTCGGTGGGTCCATGCTAAGCCCATTCTTAGTTCTGGTTACCCTTTATAAGGGACATTTACATTTATAAAAGAAAATCTCCATTTGTAAAGGTATCTTCTTCCCTGTACCAGGAGGAAGGGGAGGATGGGCTCACCTAGAAACTTATCAGAATGGAAGGCGAGGACTTAAATCTGCATGATAAACTTAGCCATTGTTAACTGTGCTATTTAGGCAATATGCTATCTGACTCCCACTCAGTTCCTATAGCTAACGTCCCCCTAGAGCCTGGGTCACCATGGTGATGGATGTTTGAGCTATTGTTTTCAGGAAGTGAACCCCTTGTCCGCTTCAGGCTGATTGAGACCACCAACCCATCAACTGGGCCCATGCAGACATGTGTCCAATAAGCGACATTTTGACGGCAAGAGGTTGTAAGTTTACCCTCAGGGCATGCTAATGCTGCCATTCTGTGAACATGTGTCCTACGAAAAGGCATGAGGCCTGACTATGCTTGCACAGATCATCGATTACCTCATCTCTCCTCACCTCCAACCATTTCAGACCACCTTGCCCCCTTTCCCTATAAATATCCCTGAGTCCCTATTTTTGAGGAAGCAGATTGGAGATTCATTCTCCCATTTCCACACTTTGCTGCCTTGGGATTAAGCCCTCTCTCTGCTGCAATCTCTATGCCTCTGTGTTTGGCTTTCTCGGCGGTGGGCAAAAACTAACCTGGTGCAGTAACAGTTCACCTTGTGTTTGTGGTTTCTCTTCATGACTCTCTAAAACTTCAATAAGGTTAAACCATTAAATGCCCGAAGTTATTGGAATTACAAGGAAACTAGTAAAAGAGCCGTAAAGCAAGTTCAAATTCACATAGACCAAAATGTAACCACCACTTATGCTCAAGAACGTGGGTTCAGAAAAGCAAAACGTACACAGCGCAACTCACAGAAAAGAAGAGAGTATGTTACTATTCCCGGAAATGGTTATAAAACCGGCTCCAGGTGATGTTTGGATTGAAAAAGAGAATGTGTGTGTTCCGGGAAATAAAAGTATTTACATATGAGTAACAAACCATTTAAAAATTCATTATTAGACTTATCCATTGTTAAAGAATTCTTAGGTAGGCTATTTCTATAACTCAGGATTCAGCCACTTGCTCTGTGGTATTCCCAACTCCATCTCTCTCATCCTTCCTCTCACTTGTCCTTATCTTGCTGTCTTCTCTATTTTATTTTATTTTTTTTTTAATTTTTTGTTTATTGCAATAACATTGGTTTATAACATTGTAAAAATTTCAGGTGTACATCATTGTACTTCTATTTCTGCATAGATTACATCATGTTCACCACCAAAATACTAATTACAACCCATCACCACACACGTGTACCGAATTATCCCTTTCACCCTCCACCCCACCGCCTTCCCCTCTGGTAACCACCAATCCAATCTCTGTCCCTATGTGTTTGTTTATTGTTGTTATTATCTACTACTTAATGAAGGAAATCATATGGTATTTGACCTTCTCCCTCTGACTTATTTCACTTTGCATTATACCCTCAATGTCCATCCACGTTGTCACAAATGGCTGGATTTCATCGTTTCTTATGGCTGAGTAGTATTCCATTGTGTATATATATACACAATGGATTACTGAGGTATTTTAAATTCATCATTTCCTAAAATATGTTTGTCTTATTTATACATATTTTTTCAAATTTTGCCACAAATGCCAACTTTCTTTGTTCTCCTCTTCTTATAATAAAGTACTATTCTAAGATATTTTAATGGATGTTTAACAGTTTTTGGGTTTAAGAAGCATAATGAAAATTTGTCCTGAACTACCTTTTTAATGTAGTCTCTTTCAGAAACTATGTGGAATATTTCTACAATTTCCTCAGTAAAGGAAAGTAAATTTAAACCAAGTGGTGAATAATAGTCCTGTGACTCAAATCAAGTCATGTCAGTGTGTGTGTGTGTGCGTGTGTGTGTGTGTGTGTGTGTATTCTTGAAATTCAATGTTATATAATGTCTTTCTCTGGCCAACATGAATATATAAATGTGACCTGATTTTAGCTCAATAACATCTGATTTAAAAAGTCAAGCAAAAACAACTTTGAGACACAGCCAGCAAAATACTAATTACAACCCATCACCACACACGTACCGAATTATCCCTTTCACCCTCCTCCCTCCCCCCTTCCCCTCTGGTAACCACCAATCCAATCTCTGTCCCTATGTGTTTGTTTATTGTTGTTATTATCTACTACTTAATGAAGGAAATCATACGGTATTTGACCTTCTCCCTCTGACTTATTTCACTTTGCATTATACCCTCAATGTCCATCCATGTTGTCACAAATGGCTGGATTTCGTCGTTTCTTATGGCTGAGTAGTATTCCATTGTGTATATATACCACAGCTTCTTTATCCATTCGTCCCTTGATGGGCACTTAGGTTGCTTCCAAGTCTTGGCTATCGTGAATAAGGCTGCAATGAACACAGGGGTGCATGTACCTTTGCAAATTGGTGTTTTCAAGTTCTTTGGATAAATACCCAACAGTGGAATAGCTGGATCATATGGTAGTTCTATCGTTGATTTTTGAGGAATCTCCATACTGTTTTCCATAGTGGCTGCACCAGTTTGCACTCCCACCAGCAGTGTATGAGAGTTCCCTTCTCTCCACAACCTCTCCAACACATGTTGTTTCCTGTCTTGTTAATTATAGCCATTCTGACAGGCGTGAGGTGATATCTCATTGTAGTTTTGATTTGCATTTCCCTGATAGTTAGTGATTTTGAACATCTTTTCATGTGTCTGTTGGCCATCTGTATATCTTCTTTGGAGAAATGTCTGTTCAGGTCTTTTGCCCATTTTTTAATTGGGTTGGTAGTTTTTGTTGTTGAGATGCATGAGTTCTTTATATATTTTGGAGATTAAGCCCTTATCAGATGTATGGTTTGCAAATATCTTCTCCCAATTGTTAGGTTCTCTTTTCGTTTTGTTGATGGTTTCCTTTGCTGTGCAGAAGCTTTTTAGTTTGATGTAGTCCCATTTGTTTATTTTTTCTATTGTTTCTCTTGCCCGGTCAGATGTGGTGTTTGAAAAGATGTTGCTAAGACCAATGTCGAAGAGTGTACTGCCTATGTTTTCTTCTAGAACTTTCACAGTTTCAGGTCTTACATTCAAGTCTTTAATCCATTTGGAGTTAATTTTTGTGTATGGTGTAAGGTAAGGGTCTACTTTCATTTTTTTGCATGTGGCTATCCAGTTTTCCCAACACCATTTGTTGAAGAGACTTTCTTTTCCCCATTGTATGTTCTTGGCTCCTTCGTCGAAGATTAGCTGTCCATAGATGTGTGGGTTTATTTCTGGGCTTTCGATTCTATTCCATTGATCTGTGTGTCTGTTTTTGTGCCAGTACCATGCTGTTTTGGTTACTATAGCTTTGTAGTATATTTTGCAATCAGGGAGTGTGATACCTCCAGCTTTGTTCTTTTTTCTCAGGATTCCTTTAGCTATTCGGGGTCTTTTGTTGTTCCATATAAATTTTAGGATTCTTTGTTCTATTTCTGTGAAAAATGTTGTTGGAACTTTGATAGGGATTGCATTGAATCTATAGATGGCTTTAGGAAGTATGGACATCTTAACTATGTTAATTCTTCCAATCCAAGAGCACGGAATATCTTTCCATTTCTTTGTGTCCTCTTCAATTTGTTTCAGCAATGGTTTATAGTTTTCGTGTACAGATCTTTCACCTCTTTGGTTAAGTTTATTCCTAGGTATTTTATTCTTTTGTTGCAATTGTAAATGGGATGGTATTCTTAATTTCTCTTTCTGCTACTTCGTTGTTAGTGTACAGAAATGCAACTGATTTTTGTATGTTGATTTTGTATCCTGCAACTTTACCATAGTCGTTTATTACTTCTAAAAGTTTTCTGGTGGATTCTTTAGGGTTTTCTATATATAAAATCATGTCATCTGCAAATAGTGACAGTTTCACTTCTTCCTTTCCAATTTGGATCCCTTTTATTTCTTTCTCTTGCCTGATTGCTCTGGCTAGGACTTCCAATACTATGTTAAATAGGAGTGGTGACAGTGGGCATCCTTGTCTGGTTCCTGTTCTTAGAGGGATAGCTTTCAGTTTTTCACCATTGAGGATGATATTAGCTGTGGGTTTCTCATATATGGTCTTTATTATGTTGAGGTACTTTCCTTCTATACCCATTTTATTCAGAGTTTTTATCATAAATGGATGCTGTATCTTGTCAAATGCTTTCTCTGCATCTATTGAGATGATCATGTGATTTTTATTCTTCATTTTATTAATGTGGTGTACTACGTTGATTGATTTGCGAATGTTAAACCATCCCTGCATACCTGGAATAAATCCCACTTGATCATGGTGTATAATCTTTTTAACGTATTGTTGTATGCGATTTGCTAGTATTTTGTTGAGGATTTTCGCATCGATGTTCATCAGTGATATTGGCCTGTAATTTTCTTTTTTGGTGTTGTCCTTGTCTGGTTTTGGTATCAGGGTAATGTCAGCTTCGTAGAATGAGTTAGGGAGCTTCCCCCCCTCCTCAATTGTTTGGAAGAGTTTGAGAAGGATAGGTATTAACTCTTCTTTGAATGTTTGGTAGAATTCACCAGGGAAGCCATCTGGTCCTGGACTTTTATTTTTGGGGAGGTTTTTGATTACTGTTTCGATCTCCTTACTGGTGATTGGTCTATTCAAATTCTCTACTTCTTCTTGATCCAGTTTTGGAAGGTTGTATGATTCTAAGAATTTATCCATTTCTTCCAGATTGTCGAATTGGTTGGCATATAGTTTTTCATAGTATTCTCTTATAATCTTTTGTATTTCTGAGGTGTCTGTTGTAACCTCTCCTCTTTCATTTCTGATTTTACTTATTTGTGCCTTCTCTCTTTTTTCTTGGTGAGTCTAGCTAAAGGTTTGTCAATTTTGTTTATCTTTTCAAAGAACCAGCTCTTGGTTTTATTAATTTTTCTATCGTTTTTGGTCTCTATTTCATTTATTTCTGCTCTGATTTTTATTATTTCCCTTCTTCTACTGATTTTGGGCTTTGTTTGTTCTTCTTTTTCCAATTCCTTTAGGTGCATTGTTAGATTGTTTATTTGAGATTTTTCTTGTTTGTTGAGATAGGCCTGTATTGCTGTAAACTTCCCTCTTAGAACCGCTTTTGCTGTATCCCATAAATTCTGGCATGTCGTATTTTCATTTTCATTTGTCTCCAGGTATTTTTTAATTTCTTCTTTGATTTCTTCGTTAACCCAATCGTTGTTCAGTAGCATTTTGTTTAATCTCCATGTATTTGTGGCTTTTCTGATTTTCTTCCTATAGTTGATTTCTAGTTTCATACCGTTGTGGTCAGAAAAGATGGTTGGTATTATTTCAATCTTCTTAAATTTATGGAGACTTGTTTTGTGGCCTAATATGTGATCAATCCTGGAGAATGTTCCATGTGCATTTGAAAAGAACGTGTATTCTTCGGTTTTTGGATGGAATGCTCTGTATATATCTACTAGGTCCATCTGTTCTAGTGTGTCGTTTAAGGCCAATGTTTCCTTATTGATCTTCTGTTTGGATGATCTATCCGTTGGTGTAAGTGGAGTGTTAAAGTCCCCTACTATTATTGTGTTACTGTCTATTTCTGTTTTTATGTCTGTTAATAATTGCTTTATATATTTAGGTGCACCTACATTGGAGTGCGTAGATATTTACAAGTGTTATATCCTCTTGTTGGATTGTTCCCTTGATCATTATGTAATGCCCTTCTTTGTCTCGTTTTACAGTTTTTGTTTTAAAGTCTATTTTGTCTGATATGAGTACTGCTACCCCTGCTTTCTTTTCATTGCCATTTGCGTGGAGTATCTTTTTCCATCCCTTCACTTTCAGTTTGTGAGTGTCTTTAGGTCTGAAGTGTGTCTCTTGTATGCAGCATATATATGGGTCCTGTTTTTTTATCCAGTCAGCCACCCTATGCCTTTTAATTGGAGCATTTAGTCCATTGACGTTTAAAGTAGCTATTGATAAGTATGTACTTACTGCCATTTTTTAACTTTTTTTTTTTTTTTCCCTCAGTGTTTTAGTAGTCCTTCTCTGTTCCTTACTTCTTCTATACAGAATTGATGGTCACTTTAGTTTGACCTCTGTCTGAAAGCTGTACTCTTTAACTACCCTCCTCCCTCCTTTTATGTTTTTGATATCATATCCAACTTCTTTTTTGTGCATTTGTATCCATTACGTTCTAATCGTGGAAATAGATAATTTTTCCTATTTGTGGTCTTCTCTTTTCCCCTTAAATCAGTCCCTTTAACATTTCTTGTAACACTGGTTTCTTGGTGACAAACTCCTTTAATTTTTGCTTGTCTGGGAAATTTTTGATCTCTCCTTCCATTTTGAACGATAACCTTGCTGGGTAGAGTATTCTTGGCTGTAAGTTTTTTCCTTTTAGCACTTTAAATATATCATGCCATTCTCTTCTAGCCTGTAAGGTTTCTGCTGAGAAGTCAGCTGATAGCCTTATGGGGTTTCCTTTGTATGTAACTTGACATTCTCTTGCGGCTTTTAGGATTCTCTCTTTATCTTTAATTCTGGACATTTTGATTATGATGTGTCTTGGTGTGGGCCTCTTTGGGTTTATCTTGTTTGGGGCTCTCTGTGCATCCTGTACCTGGATGTCTGTTTCCTTCCTTAGGTTAGGGAAGTTTTCATCTATTATTTCTTGAAATAGATTCTCTGCCCCCTTGTCTCGCTCTTCTCCTTCCGGGACACCTATAACACGGATGTTAGTGCGCTTGATGTTGTCCCAGAGGTCCCTTAGACTGTCCTCACTCTTTTTAATTCTTTTCTCTTTTACCTGTTCACCTTGGGTAATTTCTTCTAGTCTTTCATCCAGCTCACAGATCCGTTCTTCTGTATCCTCTACTCTGCTTTTGAGTCCCTCTAATGAATTTTTCATTTCCAGTATTGTATTCTTCATTTCTGATTGGTTCTTTTTTATATCTTCCATTTCTTTGTTGACATTCTCACTGAGTTCATCTATTCTTCTCCCCAGATCAGTGAGCATCCTTAACACTCTTAGTTTGAACTCTCTGTCGGGTAGGTTGCTCATTTCTGTTTCACTTAGTTCCTTTTCTGGGGTTTTGTCCTGTTCCCTTACTTGGAATGTATTCTTTTGCCTCCTCATTTTGCCTCTTTCCCTGTGCTTGTGTCTATGTATTAGGTAGGTCAGCTACGTCTCCTGCTCTTGGATAGGTGACCTTATGTAAGTGATGGCTTAGGAGGCTTCCAGTGTGCTTCCCTCAGTTCTCAATGTTCCAGGGGTGGCCCCTATGTGGGCTACGTGTGTCCTTCTATTGTGGCCTGTTAGCTCTCCCTATAGGCGCCCAGGGAGGCTGAGTTATGCTCCTGGCCAGCTGTTGTAATGCTCAGCTGCTTGTAGTTGTTGTGGGCCCTTCAGTCTCTTTATCAGGTGTGAGGAGCCCCAGCACAGTTGGCTGCAAGTTCTAATACCACATCTGTGTTGCAGTATTTCTTTTAAGTGAGTAGGCCCCCAGCGTGGCAGGTTGTTAGGCTCAGGGCCTTACAATTGCTGTAAACCTCTAGCCTATTAGGTCTCTTGTCAGCTCTCTGAGGATTGCAGCTGGGTGGGGCTGGCCTCAGGCACAGGAGCACCCAATTGTTTCAGGCTTTGGAAGGTGGGGCAAACCCCCTATGTGGGTCTTTGAGAAGCACAAGTCTTCTGCAGCTGACAAGCCCTGCCGCCCACAGGTCCACACACACAGTCAACACAGTCCTGCCCCGTGTGAGCGCCCCGACCTCCCCAAGCGGACCCAGTCTCTCCACGGCGGGAGCCCCACACACTCCGCCACCACCCCACACTCTCCACCCACTCCTTGTGCACACCCTGCCCCGCTCAAGTCAGCTCAGTTGCCAGGCTGCAGAAAATCCAGTCACCAATCTATGCAGGCCCACACGTTGCCTGAGGGTTTGTTGTTAGGTGGGGCTAGTCTCTAGGGTGGGCTGCCTGCCCTGGCTGAGCTGGATTAAATCGGTGCTCTAGCGGGTGGAGCAGACCCTGGGCTAGCAGGTCTCAGGGAAAACTCCAATGGCGTCTGTGTCAGCACGCTCACACCAGGCCACAACAATGGCCGCCGCCAATGTCCCAGTCCCTGGAGAGGTCTCACCCCTCACCGAGATGCACTCAGGGCCTATTAGGTGAGTCTCTTGTCACCAAAGCAGTGTGCACCTTTCTTTCTGGTGACTTTAGGATGCTTTCTGGAACGGGTGAGTTTGTGCGCGGGCCCTTTAAGAGCCAGTTTTAGTTTCTTTGTGAGCTGGGTTTTCTGGGGGTGCTCCCCAATGCTTTAGTAGCAGCAAAGTCAGATATTATGCCGCTGGTCCCAATTGTGCTGGGTCCACACAATGCCCACAGCGGGGGCGCTCCCCGGCTCAGGGCCCCGCGCCTCCAGGGAGGCTGCGTACCTGTGAGCTGCTCCCGGCGGCCGTGACGCTGGCGGCTTGTGAAGGCGGCGTTTTTCCTCTCCGGAAGGGAGTCTCTGCCTCTTCCACCCCAGTTAGGATTGTCCGTTGTTGCAGGAGTTCCTCTCATCCAGTTTTCAGCTCTGTCTCAGGGGTAATTTTTCCACGAGTAGTTGTAAATTGGCTGTGTCCACGGGAGGAGGTGAATTCAGAGTCTGCCTACGCCGCCATCTTGACTCCCTCCTGTCTTCTCTATTTTAATATGAAGCACGCTGGCGCACGTGGGCATGGGCATGGGCATGGGCGTGCGCGTGCTCGCACACACAAAATCCCCTCCCCCTCCTCTTTCTCCCCTCCCCCTCTCCCTGCTGCACTGAATTACTCAGCCCTTTGTTCTTAGACTGAAAGAAAGGACTCTGGGGAAACTTTAAAATAATTTTTATGTTGCAGCTCTTTTAAATGATTACCTTACATCTCTGAAGGAGGAGAGGGAAAGTGGTTTTGAATTTCCAGTTACATTCATTTACCAGCTTGTCTCTGCCCTCCTGCCAACACCTCCCCACACTCAAATTCTGTTCTGATTATAAGCACCTTGCAGGCAAGAACAATGTTTTATTTATCTCAATAGATATATATTATGAGGTAATTCACATAATGGCTTAATAACAACACTAATAATTATTTTTCAGATGAATATATGGTGACTTAGAGGGACTAAGTAATTTTCTCAACATTATACTCTAAATATGTTGTTGAGCGGGTATTTGAACTGAGGCAATGTGATTGCGGAGCTTGGTCTTGTGTTCTTTATGCATTTTGCTTCCAATTAGTGATAAGTGTTGAATGAAAAACAGTCTCCATTCCAATAAATACTTTTTCCTTTTCTCTCAACCCGTCCAAATCTTCCCTCTCTCTTGAAGTCTTCATTCTGGAGCGTATCATTCCACTCGTTATGATTTCCTCCCTTTTTAATCTCCCACACTTACTGCCTTTACACACAATTGTGGCATTTTAATGCCACCTGTATTATATTTGGTCTCTATTGATTCATATACACATTGTAAAACTCATGTTTATGTAGTAGTTAGGAAATTTTCTAATATCTATACATATGATTACACTGATACTCCAACTAAATTATAATATTGAAATACATACATTGTATATATCATGTAGCATGTAGCAGGATTGAGATACATAGAAATTACTAAATATTTCTATAGTAAAATGTGAAAAACTGTCAAAAATTACTTCCAATAATGATTTATTTGAACAAATCTTTTATTTCCACCTTTACATAAGCAACCAATATTTAATTGGGCATGTTGCCAATATTTACTACTTTAGCATTTACAGTTATAATAAATCTAACAGCAAAATATTTTTTGGTTACAAGAGCAAGCAGATCAACTCAGGCTATTTTTCTTCATTCCATCTATGTGCTTTGCTGTATAAACAAAGAATGCCCTATTTGGATGTCAGAGAGAGAACATGAATAAAAAGCCATTAGCTATAGCTGTTCCAAATGTATAATAGGCTGGGATTATGAAACCAACAAAATATCTGTTTTTTCTGTGAGGTTCTGACAGCTTAAAATCCAGTCATGGTGGTCTGCTAGCGGATACCATTAAAGCCTATCCTGATTGCACACGCCGTCTGTCATCCTGAGGCTGCATTAACTCAGCATTCAATTCCATGCCCTTTTCAAATTGTGCCCTTTAATGTTAACTTCACAAAATTGTTCTAACAGTTTTTAAAATACTATATATCCTCTACATTTATTATGCAACAATGAGATATATTCATTGGAAGGAAAAATTCTTTTCATGGGGCCGGCCCCATGGCTTAGCTTGCGCACGCTCGGCTACTGGCGGCCCTGGTTTGGATCCCGGGCGCGCAGGGATGTGCCACTTGTCTGGCCATGCTGAGGCCGCGTCCCACATACAGCAACTAGAAGGATGTGCAGCTATGACATACAACTATCTACTGGGGCTTTGGTGAAAAGAAGGAGGCGGATTGGCAATAGATGTTA
Organism: Ceratotherium simum simum; assembly: GCF_057802395.1. Lineage (NCBI taxonomy): Eukaryota > Metazoa > Chordata > Mammalia > Perissodactyla > Rhinocerotidae > Ceratotherium > Ceratotherium simum. The sequence continues at coordinate 10,217,552 of NC_141935.1, read as the reverse complement.
GCTCAGAGCCAGTCTCTCTCAGCAAAAATAGGAGGATTGGCATGGATGTTAGCTCAGGGCTGATCTTCCTCACACACACAAAAAATTCTTTTCAGGATGTGGAACAAATGGTAGCTTCTCTATGGACTCTCCCTATCCCTTTTGTCTTCTCCCCACTCCTCCCCCCCAAGAGATAGAAAAATATTGATCTGCTCTAAGAATCTGATCACAATTATTTGCATGCTCTTTCCTAGAAAATTCCTAGAGAAGCAGTGCAGTTGCCTCCCAGTCGGTTGATTATATCATGTGTGCATTAACTTCCTCCTTTCCTTCTTAAATTATATTACACTTAGCATCACACGTTCCATTTACTTATAACAGTTACAACACCATTCCTTTTAGTGTAGATGTTTGTGAACTTCATGTTTGTTTCTATATGGAAACATATGCCACTTGAAGTCAGTGTCCATCTTTCCAAGAGTCAAACATAGTGCCTTGTTCTCAGTAAGTGTATGGAGGAAATCCAATTAATCCTAGGTAAATATAATAGGTTAATAATAAAGAAATAAATGATTTGACTGGATATAGACGTATGTTATGGAAATTGATAAATGAACATAAAGACTAACAACATAGCAATTTACAAGAACACAGATTTTCTGAATAAAATTTCACAGCAGAATGCTCCGTCTGAAATATTTTGGTAAATAAACTTTGCTCTGCCTAACAATATTGTGAGATTCTAGATTTGTTATTATGATAACTGAAAGTGCTCTAGAAAAGGCAAGAATGCCAATAAAAAACAGAATGGGTGTCAGCTGATATTTTGCATCTTAAATTTATTGAAAGATTCACTGCTTTAGTGATGTATAGAATTAATACCCGGATTTAAGTTGCTGTTACTTGCAATGTGTGTACTAAAAATAGTGAGAGGTAAATTTATGTTGTTTTCATAGCATGCTAGGTACAAATGTTTATAGCATTTTATTCAGGAAATTATGCACCTGTCACATAAAGAAATTTGACAAAGAAAATGTGTGAAACAGTTGACAGTCCTGATAGCTAGTGATTTTACATGATTTAGCTTATGTCACCTCGTGGGCTAAATAATGGCATGCTAGCTCCTCTTCGTAGTTTTATCTCTCCTTAACTGGATACTTAATATTTTTATAAATATATCAACCTCATCTTTATTGTTAAAAAAGCCATGCCAAGCTAATATTTTAAATAATTGTACATTTTAACTGTTTGCTATTAAAAGTTTTCTGCATTCTAATATTTCTATTAAATAATTGTCTATTGTTTCAACTGGTTAATCTAATCAATGAGGTGTTGTTTAGCAATGAGAAACCAAAATGTAAAAAAAAATTGCTTTGACAGAATAAAAAAAGAACATATTAAAATGAGCACATATTTTCTCTTCTTAATATTCTTTGCTATTAAAATCAGTATATTATTAATTTGTTTGAAAACATCTGTATAAAGAAAGTTATAATGACCTTCACTCTGTTATCATAACTAGGGAGCCTTAAACTAAGGAATTTATTTGATCATGTATATCTGGAGATATTAAAAATTAATGGCATATATTTAATATCAACAATAAGATAGTTTACAAAGATATTGGCATTTTTCATGGTTTCCAAATTTAAATATTAATAAGAACAATGCTCAATTTATTTGGTTCTATGACCCCTGGAAGTCTCTCTGGTTTTCAAAATTAAAATTGCATTAACATATGACAATAGATAAAGAGAACATGGAGAAATGCTGTGGATAGTATTTTCAATTTACACCAGCAACTACTTATAAAAATGACTTTTGAAAACTTAAGATTAGATATGAATTCTTCCTCTTTCATATTTTACTAACTTCTTTACCACTCATCTTTCCCGTAAGCTTAATTTATTCTCACTTATTTCATTTTTATTAGTTAATAAATATTTAATTTCGCTTTTATTTCCATGCTAACACATTTCTGAGTCTCCTTGACTTTTGGCTCTAAATAAAAACAAAAGCAAACCAACCCCCCTAAACACACACACACACACACACACACACACACACACACGCACTAAGTAAGCCCAACACCATGTACATATAAAACAAAATGTGCAGATGACTTTGTTACTGCACCAGGTCCGTTTTTGCCCACCACCCAGAAAGCCAATCACCTAGACGAGGAGATTGCAGAGAGAGAGGGTTTAATCACATGGCAGCCCAGTGAGGAAAAGGGGAGAACAAGTCTCAAATCCGCCTCCCTGAAAATAGGGACTCAGGGGTATTTATGGAGAAGGTGGCAAGGTGGTCTGAAATGATTGGAGGTGAGGGGAGATGAGGTGATTGATGATCTGCACAAGCGTAGTCAGGCTTCATGTTTCTTCGTAGGACACATGTTCACAGAATGGCGGCATTAGCATGCACTGAGGGTGGGGCTCCAACCTCTTGCGGTCAAAAGGGCCCAGTTGATGGGTTGGTGGTCTCAATCTGGCCTGAAGCGGACAAGGGGTTCAGTTCCTGAAAAAAAAAATAGCTCAAACACCCATTACCGTGGTAACCCAGGCTCCAGGGAAATGTCATCTATAGGAACCTAGTGGGAGTGAGATAGCATATTGCCCAAACAGCACAGTTAACAATGAGCAAGTTTATCATACAGATTTAAGTCCTTGTCTTCCATTCCGTAAGTTTCTAGGTAAGGCCGGCCCTGCCTTCTTCCTGGTACAGGGAAGAAGATACCTTTACAAATGGAGATTTTCTTTACAAATGTAAATGTTTCTCATGAAGGATAACTAGAAGGAAGAATGGGTTTAGCACAACCCACCCAGGTACCCAGAGATGTCTATAGTAATGGCCTTTTCTGGGGGCAGGCCTCCCATCCCAAATTCCTTTGGTCAGTGAGTTGGGGTGGGGGCCAAAATGTCATTCAGGCAGACGTATTTTGAGTTCGAAAATTCCAATCCCCCATAGTTACTAGCTGTTTAATCATCATTGGCTGTTTGCCGGTTTCAACTTTCGATGACAACATTCAGAATATACTATACTATTTCAAATGTGAGAAGTCCTCAAATTAAGAAAGATATTCTTTGAAAATATTTGCACTTTTGTGTGGAAGAACTTAATTCTACAGTAAGGGAATTACCACCTTATAATTGCTTGTCCCCGTGCCTTACCACCATGTGACTTGAATATGTTTGATTATTTGATTAATGAGAAAAGTTAAAGACTATTTAGTGAGTTGAAAAACAACCACCACCTATTACAACAGATAATGTATTTTTCTTACCTAGTTAAGCACATCACTATGTTTTCAAGAGCAATTTCTACAAACTTGTTTATTCATTAAAATTTGATTCACTTATTTTCATTTTGTTCTTTAAGAATTCACATTTTTATTATGAAAATAACTATACATGTGCGTATGTACATGTATACACATAATATTTAATTTTACTGATATTTCCTTTGGTATTATTATATACAAACAATTTGGGTTGAAAAAACCCTATATAATAAAAAAATACATTAATTCAAAAGTGTAAAATTATTTTTAAGTTTATTAACAACTCTATAATTACGTGTAATCTTTTAGCTTTTAGGAACTTTAAGTTTACAGTTAGTAAATATATAATTATAATAATATAATGTGCATAAAGTTTTACAAAAGCCTTACACGTTGAAATAACTATCATCACAATATCTTGTGTTTTTTATGGCAAAAGAATCTCAGAAAAATACACACTAATTACTGTTTGTCTAATCACTTTACTGAACCAAATACATAGGAAAGTAAATGTTGAAAAGAACTGGATAGATTAAAGTATTTTATGTTTGTTCAATAAGCTAAAAGGGAGAGAGAACAAATTATTTGTCCCATGCCATTCAAAACAGTTTCAATATATGTTCTGACTAATCCTAATAAATATATTTATCCTTATAGATTTATAGAATATAATTTATTTTCATCTTTCTAATTTAGAGAAGAAGAAATTACATTAGAATTTATTATGCTTTGTTCCTCACTTGCCATAACAAAACAAGCCAAACCTACCATTTTTAAAAATGTGTAGAGAAACTTAAAATATTTTGTAAATGTATAATATAGTTTAGTTATCAGAGATCAGAACTGAGATGGGGGAGTCATCTTCCTTCCAGATTATAGGAAATCTTCCTTCCCGTAATGCAATTGTGGATTAAATCTACTTCCTGATTCAATTCCAAAATAGAAATATCATTAGGGAAAAAGAAATTCCTACATTTATAAATTAAGAAAACATGATTTTATAATCAAATATATTTATTTGAAATTGATTACAATTAAGTTTAACTTCAGTTCAACACCCAAACTTTGGAGGAAAAAGTGGCTTAAATCTTATCTCATAAAAGAAAATGTACTGGTGAATCATCTAATATCATACCTAAAATATTTCTCCTATTCTCTGATATTCAATACATAAAATTCATGCCTCTGTAATTACTTTCGCCTTGCAATTGCAAGGATATTCCCATAATACCAGAAGTAGAATTTACCCTATGGGCATTTGGGAGAATGCCAAGACTAGCCTGGAGTATTGCTTAATTGTTCCCCAAATTGATATGAACAAGCTCTGAATAGATGCCTTATCATTGTTTCTGTATTTCCCAATAACCTTCCTCATCAGCATGTTAAAAGTAAAATATTCACTCATAGTGTAGTTCATAAAATAAATAACAAATTAGGTCCTTTGGTTACCTCGATTCAGATTTGCTAACTTTCTGAAATGTGACAATAAATTTAAAATATTCAAAAACTAACAGAATAAGTTTATGCCAGCATTGGTCAAAATAAAATTTGATACCTTTTAAAATATTATTTAGGGGACTGGCCCTGTGGCATAGTGGTTAAGTTCAGCATGCTCCACTTTGGCAGCCTGGGTTTTCGAGTTCGGATCCCAGGCACAGACCTACAGCATTCATCAGCCATGTTGTGATGGCCACCCACATACAAAGTAGAGGAAGATTGGCACAGATGTTCACTCAGGGAGAATCTTCCTAAAAATATATGTATATATATTATTTAGTATATATTTAATAATATAACAAAATAAATAATAATTTTAGAAATGTGTGTATCTTAAATTTGGTCATCAGATTTTAATCTGAGCTCTGTGTGGTTTTCCATGTCATTGTTTTATACAAGGTTATAAGGAGAGTATGCAGGACAATATACGTAACTTTCAACACCAAGCCTATTGTGCTGATCAGTTTTCATTAGCCAGGTATGTTTCTCAGATGTGACTCCTCTGGGGGACATGTGCTCTTAATTCTTAAGTCACACGTTGAAATGATAAAGAAAAGGAATACTAATTATATTTTGGTAAAGAATACATATAAGTATTTTTAAATAATACATTATGATAGTATCATGAACATTAACGCATCCAACACATAACATAACAAGTAGAACATTCATAATATGTTTACATCTGCCAACGTGCAATCTACGTACTTCTGATTTCCTTCGTCTGAGGTAGCCACTATCCTGACTTTCATGTTTATCATTCTCTCACCCTTGGAAAATAGTTTTATTATTTATGTCTTTTGTTTTGTTTGAAATTGTGTATTACTAAAATAGTTGCATGATGTATGTAATTTTGAGAAAATTGCCTTTCATGTTCAATGTTCTGCTTCTGAGATTCATTCATGGAACGTGCAACTGTAATTAATTCATTTTTGCTGCTGTCTGATATTTCCTCCTGTGAATATACAAAAACATAGTCTCCTGTTGGTGAATATCTGTTTCCAGTTTATGTACTATTACAAAAAAATGCTGTTGGTAATATCATTGCAACATTTACAATAGTCAAAGCTTTCTCTATTGTATTGAAATTACATTGCTTGGTAGTAGGATATACAAACAGTTCTACAAGATTGTCCAAAATTATTTTCAAAATTGGTTACACAAATGTACACTCCAACAAGCAATGAATAAGAGTTTCCATTCATCCATATCCTTCCAACAATTGGTAATATAAGAATTCTTAATGTTTGTGAATTGTGATTGCAAAAATATTTTCACATTGTGTCTTATTTGGGTCTTATTTTCACATGTATCTTATTTAATACATTAGGAGTTTTGTCACCTCTCCCATTTGATATTTGATTCTCTTTTCCTTATTGATGTGTAATATTTTTTTGTATAGTTTCAGTACTAATCATTTATTAGCTATGTAGATGACAAAAATATTCCCTGAAATTTTGGTTTCTATTTTCATTTTATTTCGGTGTCTTTTGATGAAAAAATATTCAAAATTTTAGTATGGTTGAATTTAACTTTCTCTTCTTTTATGGTTGGTACTTTTTTCCATCTTATTTAATAAATCCAACTCTAATGAACTCTAATTCATTTAGATATTCTGGTATCATCATCTAATAATTTTAAAGAATTGCCTTTTCCATTTAAGTATTTAATAGAGAGTTGATTTTTGTATATAGTATTGTAATGTTATCTTACTATATTTTTATATGTATAACGTGCAATTTTTGAATACCTATTTAAACAGACTTTTAAAAAAGTAGTTATTTAGTTCCCCAATGATCTGCAATGCCACTATTGTGATATAGTTAGAATCTTTGGAGATGTAGATCTGTTTACAGGATTTCTACTCTGTTCCATTTACTAATCTATCTAGTCAGATACCAATATCACCAATTTCTGTATTTTATAATAGGAATTAATATCTGATTGTATAACTATTCCCTCTTACTTCTAGTTTCTTACAAGTGACTTGTGTCTTCTTGTTCCTTGTTCTTCCACATTAAAGTTAGACAAATTTGTTTAAAAAGATTTTCAAGACAGCTAGACAATTTCGTTGAAAAGGTGTTTCTTTAGATTTTGATTAGAATAGTATTGAACATATAGAATAATTTAGGAAGAGATGATATCTTCATGACATTGACTTTTCCTTTTATATGGTCTATTGCCATATAATGAAGTCTCTAATGTTTTATATAAAGTTTCATAATATCTCTGCAAAGATCTTAAAGATGTTTTAAGTTATAAATATTTTAAAACATTTTTCTGGCTGTTTTTTATGCCAAAATAATTAAATGTAGAAAGAATAGTCTTTTCAGTAAATGGGGCTGGGAAGATTGAGTATCCACATGGAAAAGAATAAAAATGAACTTCTGCTTCACACCATATATAAAAATTAACTCCAAATAGATCAATGATCAAAATGTAAATACTAAAAGTATAAAACTCTAAGAAGAAAACATAAGTGTAAATCATCGTATCCTTGGTTTAGGCAATAGTTCCTTAGACATTATACCAAAAGCACAAGCAACAAAAGAAAAAATAGATAAAGAGGACATCATCAAAATTAAAGCAATTGTGTGTCAAAAGATACCATGAAGGTAGTGAAAATATAATTCATAGAATGGTAGAAAATTTTTGCAAATCATATCTGATAAGGGAATTGTATCTAGGATATATAATGAACTATTATAACTCAACAATAAAAAAATTAATATGGTCAAAGGATCTGAATAGGTGTTTATACAAAGAAGATATATAAATGATAACAAGCACGTGAAAAATTCAGTAACTTTGGTAAAGAGTTTAGGAGTTTCTCAAATGGTTGAACATGGAGTTAACCATGAGATAGCAATTTCACTCCTAGGTGTATAAAAAAGAGAAATGAAAACATATATCCATACAAAAATTTTCAGACAATTGTCCATGGTGATGTTATTCATAATAGCCAAATTGTAGAAATAATCCAAATACCCATCAACTTATGAATGGATAAATAATATGTGGTGGATTACTATACAGCAATAAAAAAGGAATGAAGCACTGATGTATGGTACAACATGAATGAATCTTGAAACCATTATGCTAAGTGGAAGAAGCCATTAAATTGTACTCCTCAGATGAGTGAATTGTATTACCTTTGAATTATATCTCAGTAAAACTATTTAAAAATACATGTATTCATATATACTTTATATTTGTGTTGCTATTTAAATGGTGCTTCATTTTCAATTCTGAGTACTATTTGTGCTTGTTTATAAAATGCATGTGTACTTTGTATATTGATTATATCCAGATTGTACCATGATTTGAATTTATATTTGAATAATATACTTAGTGAGTACCTTGGTATTGGAAGAAGAGGTAGGTATTGCAATAGAAATATATTTCCTAGTTTGTATCCTTTGTCTCGCAATTTTGATTTATCTGAGAAAAATTTTGAGTTCAAATTGCTCAGAGCAAAATTTCTACTTCTTTATAGACTATTGTGCAAAGGATGACCTTGTTATCTCCCCTTCCCATCCCGTAAAAACTTACTACCTTGCCTTTATGTGCCTCAAGATTCCCAGAACAAATCTTAGTGTTGCCTATAACTCTGTTAATCTTGATCACTCCAAAAGGCTGCTAACTCTATAGCCATCCTACACCTCCAGAAGTCCACACCCATGGAGCTCTGCATATCTCTAATTGAATCTCTTTATCCCATTAGTTTCCAAGTTCGGAAAATCACTCATAGTTATATATCAGCAAAATGTCCTTATAATCTCCACTCTACTACAAACTTTCCCTTTATGGTCATGGTCTATCTCTAACAAGGATCTCTCCTGAATCTTTTCTGGTTGTTTTTTCCACCTTTCTCATATATCTGGAGATGGGGAGGTATTGTCCCACTACATTGGTCATTTACAGATCCACAGATCATCCCCCCACTGTAGCTTTAACTTTTTACCTCCGGGGTTACTGGCACTCTCTCTAACGTCACTCATACCTTAATTTTTGGTCATTGAAATATTCTGTATGTGATCCTTCCAACATTCTGGACTCTCAAGCTTTTGAATTCCATTCCTCCAATAAACTTGTTTTTCTCTCTGCCTCAATCCTTAAGTCTTATCATTATCGTAAATGCAAACCTTCCTTTAACCCAACTGCAAGCATCTCATGCTGAGTACCATCTCCTATCCTTCATGCTCACTCCCTCCAGCGCTCCATCTCCATCAACCGTTCTGTCTTGACATAACGTCCAACTAATTTAACTGTGTCCCACCCTCTTCTTTTATTATTTCCCTGTGATCAATTGCTCTTTTGTGTAGATCCTCACTCCTTGCCTCTTTCTTTCTTTATTTTACTTCCTTAACTAAGTTCCTTTTTATTTTATTTTATTTATTTATTTATTTTTGCCAAGGAAGATTTGCCCTGAGCTAACATCTGTGCCAGTCTTTCTCTATTTTGTATGTGGGTCGCCGCCACAGCATGGCCACTGCCAAGTAGTGTAGGTCTGCACCAAGAAGCTGAACCCAGGCTGCCAAAGCGGAGCCCACTGAGCTTAACCACTAGGCCACAGGGCCAGCCCATTAACTAAGTTTCTCTAATTTACATACAACACGCCTAACAGAAATAATATTTTCTTTATAAAGAAAGAATTTCTTAAGTCTATCTCAGATGTCCAGGTATCAAATAATGACTGCAGAGATTTAATGTTTCCCCCATCTGGCTGCAACACCCTCCAAAGATAAGGGGACATGTAAGGTCACTGACTTACCCGGACCTTGACCTTTGTCTAAATAGCTCAGTGTCATTCTACTGAATTTCAAGTGAATCTCAGAATGTCCAGATTTCCACTCATTAAAATAATATATATTGATGCCTTTCATGTAACCAGGCCCTCTTTTATGTGCTGGAAATACAACAATAAACGAAACCAATACTTTCAACGTCTTTTGAAGTTCAAATCCTGCTTACAGGAGAAAATTGAAATTAAATAAATATAAGAGTGAGACAATTTAAGGTGGTGATAAACACTATAAAGAAAAAAATAAGGGTGAGGTGAATGAGAGAACTGGTTGGGAATTGTAACAGATAGAAGACTCAGGGAAAACTTTTCTGGGCAGGTCAGATTTTAGTTGATGCCAAAAGATGTGAAGGTTCTAGACACACAGGATCTTGTTAGCAGTGCTTCTTGGTAGGGGGCAGCCATAGCTGAAGAATTGGGATTGGAGAATAATCTACATGCTCAAGTACCAGAAAGAAGGCTATCCTGATGGCAGCAACATGAAACCAAGGAAGAATGACAGTGGTCATGAGCCTGTGTATTGCCATTGTCACTGTATGAGTGAGATAAAGTCAAAGCAGAAGATATTTCTCAAGATATATCTATACATATATACAAACATATATATGATTTTCTATTCAAATGAGACTTGTCTTTCTATTCAAATCCGTCCTATAATTGTTTCCACTGAGAAAACTAATCAAGTATCTGATTGCCTTCACTTTAAGCAATTTACCAAGCTCTTTGCCTGCTTTACAAGTGCCTGTGTGAACTTTTCTTATTCTCCTGACATTATATACAGGTAATTCCCAGATATTGACAATATTCTTTCAACTTATTTTCTTTTGATTAAAGTTTCTCTTTACACTTCTAATTGAGTTCTACCACTTCAAATATTGAATCTTTCTAACAAGCTCTATTTTTATTACTTTTTCCTAGGAAATACCATATAATTCATAATATTTCATGGCACTTTATTTGGAAGTACTGGCTGAAATATGATAGAAACTATCATATCATCTGTCTTGTAAATCCAGGAATTTATTTTCTCAATATTTTTTGTTATTGAAAGTAATCTTTTTTCTTGATTGTACAACTAAGCTATCATAATATAAAAAGAAATTCAAGCAATACAGAGAAAATAATAAGGTAAACATCATCCCAAATCACATTACAATCTTGTAACACAATTCTCAATGGGTGTGTGTGTGTATTTACAAAATGAGAACATGATATGCATAAAGTATTTCTATTCAAAATTTTTGGGCATCTTTCCAAATCATTAAATATAAAGTGCCATAATCATTTTAATAGCTGCTTAATAATCCCCAATAAGTATTTATAATGATTGATTTAACCAACCCTCTATGTATGAATATTTAGATTTTCTCAAAATTTTCTATAACACGAATAAACAATAATGGTGATAAACTCCATGTATAAAGTTTATTGCATGTATCATTATGATAAGATCCTAGCAATTGTTTGGCTTGGTCAAAAATAACTACTCATACTTATGGTACACATTCACTTACAAAGACCATTAGAATACTTGGATAACTTTCACTCCCAGCAACGAGTAGAAATATTTCTGCACTTTCTTTTCAAAAGTTGGCTTCTTTAACCTCTTAGGTACTTGTATTACTTGCCAATTTAAAATATATAAACTGTATATCAATTTTGTTAGGCATGCTTTTGATTACAAGTGACATTGGATAATTTTCCATGAATTTATTATATATATATTTATTTTTTTAATATAAATGCTTAAAACTTGTATGCATTTTTTTCATTTTTAATATTGTTTATTTTTATGCATTCTTTTATGTTGGGAGCATGCTCTTTTTGTCACATATGATGCAAATATTTTGCTAGTCTTTGTGTGTCACAAATTTTTTTATGTTTATAATTTTAATATTTGTATTTAATTAAAACTAAATTTTATCACATATATTGTTATATAATTTTGAAATTTACATATAATCAAAAAGATTACTTTGTCAACATTTTGTCTAATAAATTTTCTTAATTTTTGCCTTCCATATTAAAATGAACTAAGATTTATTGTGACAGAAAAAAAGTAGAGATCCCACATAGAAGTGGGATGATTATGGATAATGTTCCTTAGAAAACAGAAGCCTTTACTTTGCTTGAATAATTAAAGTTGTGTTCTCTATTTCAAGTTGTTTTAGTTTATTTTGGTTGTGAGGAAGAGAGGACGATGTCTGTAAATATATTTTTACAAAATTATCTGTCTTAATAGTTCTTATATACAGGATGATATTCACAATATTTAATAAGCAGTAATCAGTCAAAGTGATGCTGGCAGGCCCAGAGGAAGAGTCCTGGGAAGAGGACCACTGCTGGGAAAAGTTTCAATTCTTAAATTTCTAATTTAAAAATTTTTTTTATTCAGATATAATTGACACACAACATCATATTAAAAAAGGTCTCAATTCTTTGTTTGATGGTAGAGAGGTCCTCAGGAGCTCATAGGAAAAACTACATTGCTAGGGTGGTACAAGTTGGGGGAGATGGGAGCATTCGGGGGGGTCAATATGAAAGTGTTTCAATGAAAGTATGTCAGTGTTTCACCAAGCTCTAAGACATCAGATATACTAAAACACACCAGCTGAATAAATTCCTTCTCAACTTCATAAAGATATAAATCTTAAGCACTATATTTTGTTTAAATTCAGAATTTAGCCCTCCTGTTACTGGACCAAAGTGAGTCTGCTCTTTGGTGAGTTAAAATCAAAACCTATACCAGAAGTAGTTGTCACACAAAGCATAATTTTATTTGCAGCATACAGCAAGCAAAAGAAAGGAGACCACAGGGAATAATTTCACAAAGCTGTGGTCCCCCAAGCAAGGGGAGGTGGGTACCTTTATTTGGGGTAGGGAATGAATAGTCAAAAGGGGAAGTTTCATCATCACGTGTAGAGGTGGGTACAACCTTGAACATGTATAGGTTCGCAACATGCCTTCATATACACTGCATGTCATGCTAATAAGGTTTTAGCAACTCCTGGGGTGGTGATTTTAGCATTATAATTAGGCAAATGTTACTTTGGTACAATTCTCCACCCGTCTGCACAGGTGTCACTCCTGTGGTTGTGGTCCAGCCGGTTCGGAGTGGCTCAGGGAAGTTGGTGTTCAGACTTCTTCCTGGAACATAGTTGAAACGATAGAACATTAGAGAACAGAACACGTGCACTCTTCAACAAGATGAGAATTAAATCAGACAAGATAAGAAAAAAAAGGGTGAAAGTCCATGGCTGATGACACTCCTACTTTTCATATCAAATACATGATTTCTATTTCATTCAAGTATTTCTATTTTGTTGTTACAAATAATGACTACCTGATTTCTTTAGTTTAATTTTAACGATATTAAGGAATCAGTTGAAAGTGTTAACCTACCACTTATGAAAGTGAAAGGAGTTATTAAAATCCTTTTATTTTTCCACAGGTAAATATTAGTAACTTCTTTTGTTTAAAAAAAAAAAAAAGACTATAATCCCTAGTGAGCAAAGCAGTGAACTTGGGAAGATAAGAGAACAAATTATTTAACTTTAAAAAAAGAAATGCTGGGTCCAGCCTGGTGGTGTAGTGGTTGAGTTCATGTGCTCTGCTTCGGCAGCCTGGGGTTCATGGATTTGGATCCCAGTTACAAACCTACACACCACTCATCAAGCCATACTGTGCGGTGTCCCACATGTAAAATAGAGGCAGATTGGCACAGATGTTAGCTTAGGGACAATCTTCCTCAAGCTAAAAGGGGAAGATTGGCAACAAATGTTAGCTCAGAGCAAATCTTCCTCACCAAAAAAAAAAATTTTTTTTAAATGCTCAGCAGCAAAATAATATTCAGATACATAAAGCACAATAATCTTGTTTATTTGAAACATTACGTGAATCAACCAATAAAAAATATACAACTTTGACTTACTATTATGTGTGATTGATGTGTTTAAATAATGAAGAGCATAACTTCATTAAATTAATGCTCATTAAATGTATCTAATATGTGTTGATTTTGTAAACAGAACCATATAGTCTTTGCCTCAACAACAGATCCAAGCTAGAGAAATGTTTTCTTTCAATCAGCTGATTTGTAACTGTTGAGGGGGGACAAAAAAATTCACATTTCTCAAAGTCAAAATTTTGTCTGTTTTGTCTCAAAGTCAAAATTTTACTTAAAATGACGTCTGTGCTAACACCCAAATAATAAGAAAAAAAGCAATAAATTCCCTTCAAAAGAATTACAGTTCTCTTTGTATTTTTCCATCTAATAAAAATTCGATCTTCAAAACAACCCTCTGAGGTAAGTAGGGCAATTTTATTGACACCAGTTTTCAAATCAAAAGCATCTCCTAATGTCAAACCTGAAAAATGGAAGATAAAGAGCTGAACCAATGTGTTCTATCTTCTGTCCCTGTGTTCTGTTAAATTCTCCTTTGATTTTAAAATAAAATATTTTAAAATGCCTTATCTAAACAGTAAAAATAAAGTCAGCTCAATTTTTAAATGAAATTAATTTCTTAATACCTAATAAGGACATTTTTCCTGGTATTTTACATAATGTATAATTGAACCCATATCAGCTACATATAGATTATAGATTCAAGTAAAGCTAAATAATTTTTATACGTCTCACTTTACTGATTTATAAAATAAAGATCATTATTATTATCTTAAATGTCACTAAATGGTTACTAAATTGTTTAGGTTTACCTTATTAAACCTGTCAAAAGATTTTGGAATAGGACCTAGTACAAATTAATCTATAACTGAAAAAAGATGGTTCGAGTAAGAATGGGTTTCAAAACAATAATTATGTAACTCTAAGGCTCCATCGACCATAGGATTAAAACATTCTTGCTTGCATCTGGCATGTAAGCGTAATATTTGGCAGATGTAACACCTGCTTGAACTGCTATTACATAGATACCACTTTAGATTCAGGATTTGAAATTGCCAGGTCAGTTCTTAAACCTCTAAATCCTAAACTTTGATGGCCACTTTTCTTCAGGAAAAAATTACGTAGGTTCATTGAATGAGAAGCAGCCTGTAAATGAGCGAGGGCTATTTCATCCAACTTTCTTTGATTTGATTTCACTCGTCAACCTTTCCTCTCTCAGCCTTCTGTCATTCCTATTAATAGTACCGGCCAGTGATTTCCACTTTCAAACCTTTGATGTCAACTTTTGCAATAGCAAATAGTTTATTTTAATTAGGAAAAGAAAAGGAATGAATATATTTAGAGCCTCCAACAAATATGGTTAATATCAAAAGGTTTTGGTCTGCTCCTTTTTTCAAAAAATAGAGCAATTTATTTCATTGGCCTTGAACAAAATTTATGTCCAAATGTCCTATCTATGATTAAAATATGATAATTACCTACACTGTTTATGAATTTGTATTTAGCACAGTATTAGCTAAAATAAACCAACTTTTCCTTCATTCATGAGATATTTCTATGATGATTTCATTCAGTTGGCAAACAATCAACTTGGAATTAAGTAGAGATTGATGTCTGTGACCTCTACTATTGCCTGCAAGCCTGGCTAACCCAGTCTGGAGGAGAGGTAAGACATACTGGACAGATATCCGTATATCTGTTGGAAATTGGAGCAAGGCTCCTCCTCCAAAAATGGAAAATTTTAAACAGAAACAGCTAGAGTGACAGCACAATAAAACAAAGTGTCATTTGGCTGCCATCCACTAGGCATTGAGTAAAACGCATTGAGGGAGTAAGTAAACGGATCATTCCTCATTCAGCTGGCCCAGGCTGATAACAACTCGAGCCATTTGCCTATGTTCTCTCAGGATTCATTTCTCCTCCTCTGTGCCCTTTTTTTTTTAGGGGGGCTGGTATCCCCAAACTGTATTTCCAAAGCTCTCTTGCCAGCTGCCTTCTGATTGTGAATGGAGCCACTGGTGGGAAGTGAGAGCAGAGAGAGGTGAATCTTCATGCTCCTGTTGGCTGCTCATCTAACTGAATGTAGACTTTTAGACTGGCAATGGTTTTTTCCTCCCCATTTAACGTATTAAAGTTATTTCCCCTTGTCTTCTGGCCTCTTTCATTTCTGCTGAGAAGCCAACCATTGTTCTTATTACTGTTCTACCGTATGTAACATGCCTGCTTTCTCTGACTACTTTTAATATTCCTCTTTATCTTTGTTCTCAGCAATTTAACGACAACATGTCCAGTTGTAGTTTTCTTTGTATTTATCTTGCTTCAGGTTCATTGAGTTTCTTGGATAAGTAGGCTGAAGTTTTCATCAATTTTCAGAAATTCCCAGGAAGTATCATTTCAGAGATTTTTTCTGCCCCACTCGCTGTCTCCCCTCCTCCTG
The DNA here is from genome assembly GCF_057802395.1 of Ceratotherium simum simum. Classification (NCBI taxonomy): domain Eukaryota; kingdom Metazoa; phylum Chordata; class Mammalia; order Perissodactyla; family Rhinocerotidae; genus Ceratotherium; species Ceratotherium simum. The sequence continues at coordinate 10,201,651 of NC_141935.1, read as the reverse complement.
GGACACTACATGCTTATTAGACTAGTTGATATTGTCCTACAGATGCCAAATGTTCTTTCATTTCTTTGTTTTTTCTTATTTGTGATTCAGTTTGGATCATTTCCGTTCATCTTTTATCAAATTCATTGATTCTTTTCAGCCTACTTTTAGTGTATCTAATGAATTCTTCATTTCTGATTTGTATTTTTCGCTTTTAGCATTTCCTTTTGTTTCTTTTTTTATAATTTCCATGTCTCTTTAATGAAGCTTCCTATGTACTAATGGCTTTCCACCTTTTCAACTAGATCAGAGCTATTTTCAGGTCCCTGTCTGGGAGTGGGAGAGAAACAGTGTCTGGAATTTCTGGACATTTCCTTGATCTCTTAATATACTTTTATTTATTATTTTCCATCTTTACGAAAAGTCACATTTTCTTGCTTCTTAGCATATCCTATAATTTAAAAAAATTTTATACCAAACATAATGTATTAAAAAACAATATAGACCAGTGGTTGGAAAACTTCTTCTGTAAAGGACTAAATAGCAAATATTTTAGGCTTTACAGCCTATATATTCTCTATCACTACTACTCAATTCTGCTGTTTTAGCATAAAAGCAGCTATAGATAATACACAAATGAATATGAGTCCCAATAAAACTTTATTTATAGACACTGAAATTTAAATTTTACATAATTTTATGTCTCACAAAACATTCTTCTTTTTACTTTATTTTTATTTATTTATTTATTTATTTTGAGGAAGATCAGCCCTGAGCTAACATCTCTTGCCAATCCTCCTCTTTTTGCTGAGGAAGATTGGCCCGGGGCTAACATCCATGCCCATCTTCCTCTACTTTATACATGGCCTGACAAGCAGTGCGTAGGTCCACGCTCGGGATCCCTACCTGCAAACCCCAGGAGGCCCAAGTGGAGCGTGCAAACTTAACTGCTGCGTCACTGGGCCGGCCCTCTCTATTTTTTTAAGTATATAATTATGTAAAAACAATTCTTAGCCAATAGGCAATACTAAAACTTTGCCCACAGCCATAGTTTGTTGATCCTTGGTATAGATTAATGGAAATAATATTTACCCGTAGACAAAGGCACGCTCTTTCTTCCCTCAGGCTGCTTGTGCGGGAGCTGAATCAACCCAATATATATTTGAACTGGATCTTGGCTTTGTCGCAACTTTTGCAAGCTTACAATTATGCTAAACGTTTCAAATATTTTGAAGATGGGATGAGGATTTTTCCTTACAGAATCTGGAATTTTAATAACAGTGAGATTTCAGAAATTCCTTATATTTTTCAGTCTAGCTGTAGTTTTCCAATCTATGGGATATTTTCTCTTCTTCATAGTTTGCCTATAGTTTTTTGGGTTGTTGGGGACTTCTCCTTGTTCTCTCCATCTCCCTATACCACAGTCATACTCCCAGATTAAGGAGGGCCATTGCAGTGCACTTGCTGAAGGCCCAGGCTGCCTTCAAGGGGGTCCTTGCATCTCTCCTGACTAGCCCCAGCTCCTGGTTTGCTCCACCCCTCCACCCAGTGAAGGCCTATGGGAAGAGCTGATGAGCTACAGCCTGACTCTGAGGCTGGAGGTCTTTGGTATTCTACTGCATCACACCAGGCCACGTCCATCCATTAACAAAAACTTCTTAAAATTCCTATTGGTTTCTCCTAAACTCCATCTAGGTTGCTTGCTCCTATTCTCCCATTCTGCGGGGATGGAAGTAGTTATGGATCTTTTCTGAGAAGGCTTGTTACTAGAATTTTGTTACTTTAAGTTCCTAACAAAAAATATGACAGATTTTTTAAGGCTCTGATTTTTCTTTTTCTTTCTTTTTTTTTTTTTTTTGTTTTTAGTTTATTCAGCTTCTTCTCTTGCTTAGAGTGGGAGCAATGATCTTTAGCAACTTTCTACATCTTCGCAGTAAGCAGAAGTCCACATTTAATGATTTTAATCAGAGGAGTGTAAGAATCAGACTTTCATTTTTGGTTAATACTGTCCACAGTATAAGAAAATGAATAAGGAGGTACTAGATTTAACAGAAAACATTAAGATATGGTCCAAAGTTATGGCGAGAGGGATGCAGAGAAGTAGATAGATCAGAGATGTATTTATGGTTCCTCAGTTCCTATTACCCAGTATAACATGTTCTTTTTTCAACAAAAATTTATGAAATATATAAGAAAGAAAAAAAAAAAAACCAAGCACCACAGTCTTATGAGACCAAGCCAGCATCAGAACCAGATTCACAAATGCCATAGATTTTGGAATTATCAGACAGGGAATTTTACATAATAATGGTTAAAATGTTAAAGGCTCTAATGAGAAAACAAGATGATATGCAAGAACAGATAGTTAATGCAAGCAAAAAGATGGAAACTCAAAGAATCAAAAGGAAATATTAGAAATCAAAAACACTGTAACGTAGGGGCTGGTCCAGTGGCTTAGTAGTTAAGCTTGCACTTTCCACTTCAGTGGTCCGAGGTTCATGGGTTCAGATCCCAGGCGCGGAGCTACACACCGCTCATCAAGCCATGCTGTGGCGGTATCCCACATACAAAATAGAGGAAGATTGGCACAGATGTTAACTCAGGGCCAATCTTCCTCTCCAAAAATAAAAAACCACTGTAACATAAATGAAGAATGCCTTTGATCGGGCTCATCAGTAGACTGGATATGACCAAGAAGAGAATCAGAGCTTGGAGATAGGTCAATACAAAATTCCAAAATTTGAAAGCAAAGGGAAAAACTAATGACAAAAATGGAACAATATCAGAAACTGTGAGACAATTACAAAAGGTACAACATATGCACGGTGCAAATATCAGAAGGAAAAGAAAAAGAGAAAGGAGCAGAAGAAACAGTTGAAGTAATAATGGTCAAGATTATAAATTATAATAATGACAACAAACCACAGAGCTAGAAAGCTAAGGTAACATCTAGTAGGATAAACGCCAAATATACTACATGTGGGTATGTTATATTTAAAACTGCAGAAAACTGAAGACAAAGAGAAAATCTTGAAAGAAGCCAGGGGGATGGGGGTGTGTGTCAGGGGGAAAACACCTTAATTATAAGATAAGAATTACATCAGACTTCTCGTCAGAAACCATGCAAGCAGGAATAGATTAGAGTGAAATATTTAATGCATTGAATGAAAAAAATCTCACCTACCTGGAATTCTGTATCCAGCAAAATGAACCTTCAAAAATGAAAGAGAAATAAAGAATTTCCGAGACAAACAAAAACTCTTAAAATTTGTCCCCAATAGCCCTGCCTTGCAAGAAATGTTAACTGAAGTTCTACAGAGAGAAGGAAAATGATAAGTTCAGAAACTCAGATAGCATTTACAGGAAATTCTGGAAAAGGCAAAATTTTAGGGATAGAGAAGAAATCAGTGTTTCTTGTATCTGACTGCCAAAGATGTAGGGAGGGGATTGACTACAAAGGGGCCCCAGGGAACTTTTAGGGGAGATGAAAATATTCTGTAGGTTGATTGTTGTGGTGTTTCCTTAACTGGATGCATTTATCAGAATGTGTGAAATGTGTACTTGAAAAGGTTGAATATTGCATCTCTGTAAATATTATCTCAATCAATCTAATGTTAACATGGTTTTTTGACTCTGATACTAGACTTGTGAGTTTTCTAATATTTTGAATTAACTAATATCAAAATATTAGGTAGCAGAACAAGTAACTCCAAAACAAAAATAAGGAGGTCTTAACTGGTGTTCAAATATATCCATATTTTTGGTTAAAACTTGTTTGTGGATAACACTTGTACTACTCAAGAATCAAATAATAGGGAGACAAAATTTCTTTTTCAGAAACCTAGACATTTTAACATTTAAAAACCAGGTAGATGTTAGAAATGTTTTAAACTTATTTGTAAAATTGTTTTTTAAACCTATTTTAAGCTTGTTTAGAAATATTTACAATCAAGTAGTAATATGTCATACCACATTTTCCTCCTTAAAGTCATTAATTTATAATGCTCTATGTCTTAATGCTTCACAAGTTTTATTGATTTTTTTTTTCTGATTCTTTAGGTTTAGCTTGAGTTGGGCCTTAAAAGACCAACTTCGTATTTTTAAGCATATTGATTAAACTTAAATGGTTCTTGCGATGGGAATAGGGGGAATTTATTATTTCTTGCTTCAGAATATTAAATATTTGGTCTCTTAAGCGATTAATTCCAAATAGCTCAATAAATTGATGACATCATAAAAACACTAAAAAGAAAAAAGTATCAGTTATATTTTTCTCCCAAATATCAAGTGTTTATGCTATGATTATTGGAGGTTTTAGTTAATTTAGCTTCTAAACACCTTCCACTTGATAGTCAACATTATAATTTAAAATTGTTTTATAAACAGTTTCGTTAGCAGTTATTCAGAAAAACCCCAAGGCAAGTCAGACTTATTACTCCATTTTATGGATTAGGAAATTTACCAAAAGTGGGAAAATGCCTTGCCTTAAGTTGAATATTGATTCAATGGTAGAATAAGCTTCTAAACTGAAGCCCTCAGACATTGCTTATTGCATTATGCAACAAAATCTCTATTTGCTTACATTTTGCATGGAATAAATTTAGATAATGTATCCTGTTAGGTATATATTAGTTTAAGGAAATATTCATTGTCAGAATAAACACTAATTTCTGGTTAAAAAAGGAATAAATAAATCACTGTATTGAAATAGTTTATCAAGAGATAGATTGTTACAGAATTTAAGAAACTTTAGAGTTTCTCCCTTATTTTTTAAAAAGGAAACGAAGCTGTGCTACTTCAAATTAAAAGACAGAAAGCACTAGAAAACAGCAATATTCAGAGTGAATTCCCAAGAGAATCTTTGATATGCAGTTAACATAATCTACTTTAAGAATTAGTACTTGAATTTTGTGGTAGATAAAATAAGATAATATTTAGAATTATAGGGAGAGACGTAATTAACATACCTATAACTTTGTCATAAACATTGTGAAAAAAATTTAATCCACTTTTTATTTAAGCAAATAATATTTTAAGTTGTATCAAAAATCAGTAAGGTTACATAGAATAAAATCAGATGCCAGTACTTAAAGCTCATTTTTGTCCATGTACTATTAAATGCCTATAAAGTCAAAGAAACGGACATAATTATGTGAACCAGAGGCAAAAACAAGTCTTTATGTGTAACTTTTGCAGACTCTCAAAGTTCTTTGGCAATCTGGGTACTTGTTTTTAGTATCTTCCTTGTTGATTCTCCACATAGTCTCTCAAAACTTCCCATCATTCCTCAAGCCAAACCCCATCTCTCACCTCATCACACAGAAAATGAGAATATGCACCGGGATGTCTCTTTATTTCTCAACCCCCAAAACTTAAGTATGTGCCATCATAGCTTATAGTTGGCTTTTGTTCGCCAGTCTAAGATGTCAATGCTACAAATCCTTCCCCACTTAAGGCTCAATTCTTTTACCAGTGCTTTCCACAGTCTCTGATGTCTCACCATGGGGAGGATAACTCTTCAGTACCCTCTGCTCCATACAAGCACAATTTCCTTTCATAATTAAAAACAGCAAAAATAAGATATCCCACCACTCTGCTTTCTCAGTATATTATCACCATCCCTCTTTCATTTCCTTAAACTTCCTGTAAGATTTTCTTCTGAATGTCAGAGTTCTTGATTGCAAGCAACAGAGACAAATTCCAGCTACTTTATGCAAAATTGAGAACTCCTGGGAAGAAAGAGGGAGCTTTCAGAGTTGAGAAAAGGCAGAGGTTCTGTGAAATGAGTAGCAGGAGTAATTTGTCCAGGACATCAGCCCTGCTCCTTGTGAACACCCTGACTAGCCCCCTCTCTTGGTCATGATTGTATGCTTTACTTCTCTTGCTGAAAATGCATTTTTAAACACCAGTCGGTGTCATTTACATCAATTACCTAAACCTGGACCGTGTGCCTGTGCCTTGGCTGCCCTGAGTCACCGAGAAAAACACTCTCTCCTGTTAGGCTACCGTAGTTAGAGCTGGGGCACCAAACTGAGTCTCCCTAATATTGCAGGCAAGGAGGAATTCCTTTAAAATAGGAAGGAGTGGACCAAAGCTTACTACCTAGCTTTTTTTTTTTAACCTTAAAAAATTTTATTTTGAAATTTATTTTATTTTATTTTTATTGAGGTAACGTTGATTTATAACATTATGCTCATTTGCAACATTATTCACAATAGCCAAGACTTGGAAACAACCTAAGTGCCCATCGATGGATGAATGGATAAAGATGTGGTATATATACACAATGGAACACTACTCAGCTAAAAAAAAGATAAAATCTTACCATTTGCAACAACATGCATGGACCTGGAGGGTATTATCCTAAGCTAAATAGCGTTTTATCACTGAATCTACTTCCAGATTTCACACGTTCCTCATTCCTCAATGTCGTACCACATGGTTCTACACTACTAACCTGCTAGTTGTTTCTCTTGGTATTGTCAATGATGATAGAATTTGTAAATATAATGAGAACTCCTCAGTCTTTACAACATTTAACTTTCAGAACTATTTGTTAGAATTGACTGAAAACCATGTCCCTGAAACATGCTTCCTCTGACTTGAGTGTTTTCACTGATTCCTTTTTCTTTTCCTACTTTACGAACACTTCTTCAAAATTCCATTTCTCTCCACATACTTCTTCAGTGTTGTGGCTCCTCAGCACCCTGCCTTTGCCCTTTGTCTTTCTTATTTTGTATATTGTATACTTTATATTCTTGAATGGCTTTGTTCATCCTCACAATTTTATTACTATTGAATCATTTATTCAAATGATTTCCATATTTGTATATAATCCAAATCTCTCTTCTAATCTTTATATTTTTTATTCAGTTGTGTGATCCTAATCTGTCTCATATTTAAGTCCTCAGCTTAAATTTTATCTCCTCAAAGAAACTTTTCCTTATGTCCCCATCTTACCTTCTGTTACTAAATTCCACATTTACTTCAAAGCCTTTATCACAATTTATTATGATACACTTACAGTTTTGTTCCAACACCATATATGTGTTCTTGAAAAATCTTTTACTTGAAACAAAATCACACATGGCAAATCATCTTATGAGGAAAATGTGAAAATTTGTAACCAGAGCACTAAAAACAAAACAAATAAGTAAACAAAAATAATAAAAATGTGTCATATTTAAATCTCTACTGGCATATGGACGCAGTATCATAGTTGATTCTTTGCAGGATTAATGTTTGTGGCTTGAATTTCTCTCCTTTGAAATAGGCATTTGATGGCTTTTATTTTCAATTCATATCACTTTTATCAAAATTAGAAGTCCAATCCAGGGTGTAGAAATCATCATCAGTTTTTTTTGTTTTTTTTTTAATACAGAGGAAGATAGTCTTATAGCTTCTTCATGTGAACTCTAAATCAACAGCTAAACAAGCCACTATTTGCATTAAGGTAAGGAATTTCTGTAGGAATTTAAACTGTTTCCTTCAGGCTTCTTAAATTGTGAGAAAGCTTGCCTTTGATCTCTTCAAAACATTAACATGTTTTGTGTGGTAAGACATGTATGAACCAACAAGACTTTGCATTATATTGATATATTCAACTGTGTGCCAATCACACATGATCTAAAAACATTACAGGAACACATTTCCTACAGAACAGTATATGTTATCTTATCTCTCGCATTTGTTGGTAATCTCCATATAAGCAGGAAGCTTGTGTTTTATTTCCCAATATTTACTCAGTAGCTTATATTTTTCCCCAGAAATTCCCTCACTTCCTTCCAACCTCTGCCCAAAATTCTCTTTAGCGTAGAGGCCTGGACCATTGTGAGTGAGACGGATTTAGTACTGTGTGATTTAAATGAATAAATAAGCCTTATACTCTCTATTTCAGATAATGGTTTCCCTCTTTCTAGTTCTACTTTGCACAAATGAACGTTCTGATCATTTCTAGCCCACACTTCCACAACAACTTTGTCAGTAATCCCTTTGACTCCAATCTAGTTCTTTGAGGACCATATTCCATTTAGCTGCCAGTGTTCTTTTAAAACTACAGATCAGATGGTGTTAAGCTTGTTTAAAACTTCTTAGACGTTCCCTTCCAGCTGCTGGTGAAATAGATGTTTTCTATTGGGAATGGCAGGGTGTTTGCAAAGTCTAATCTCAATTTAGTGTTGCAGAGGGTTAACTATAAAACAGATGGGCATGAAGTGAAGCTTCATGGAATCGATACTATCCAGATGATGGGCATCCTTGTTGTAAGAAAACATCTATTTTCTGCCATTCCCCTCTTATCTCCTAGACTCCATCAACTCCATACCTATTCATCCTTTTAAGGTCTTGACCAGGAAGCTTTCCCTGACCATGCCTGTCCCATTCAGTTGTCCCTCACTTGTCTCAAAACTTCTGTGCATATATCTATCATCATGATTCATATTCTGTATTATAGATAATAACATTTACCTATTTGGGAGTCTCTCTTCCATCATCAACTATGGAATGAACCTTATTTATTTTTGTACTCTCATATACAAATTGATGACTCTCATAGAGCCGGTAAACAGTGTTTGTTGAATTAACAATTAAGGTGAATTAACAATATACTTTTTTTAGGGTGTCCTGACGCTAAATCTACATGGCTCTTCATTTACCCTTTCAAGTTCCAAATTCATCTTTTCAACTGCCTTAAAAGAATATTCATTCATAATTTTTTCCTCAAGGGCTATGTTCTTACCATCACTTACTGCATAGAATGTTATTTCCCCAGATACCCACAAAATTCCCTCACTTCCTTCCAAACTCTGCTCAAAACTCTTGTTAGCACAGGGGCCTTCTTTGGATCTCTACATAAAATACCACCCTTCCCCTCTCTCTATCTCCTTTAACTGGCTATATTTTCTTCGTAATGATCACCACCACTAATTATTTTTATTTGTTTACTCTCTCTCTTTCTCCTCACTAGAGTATAAGCTTCATGTAAATAAGAATTCATTTTGGGAGGGATCTTATATTCTCAGCTTTGCTAACCATGTTTGTGAAAGCATACTCTTAAATATTAAAGGAAAGGAGTAGAAAGTAAAAGGCCTTCTTTAATTCTCTTTTATGCCAGACTCTCCATATCACTTTCCATCAGAATTTTCAAATATGGTGCAGCATACTTGTCCCAAGTCTAACACCCTGTACTTGTAGAATGCATCCCTCAGTGCCAAGAGGATCTCAAACATACACAGGTCCAAAATTTAACCTATCCACATTTACTCTTCTCCTCACTGCCAAATGAACCTCTCCTCTTGCCATCCCTGTCTCTCTTTAATGGCAACATTATTCTCCAAGGTACCCAGATGGAAACCTTGGAGAATGCCCATGTTAGTTGTTTCTGATAAGCCTGCGTTCCACGTAGAATTTCTTGCTTGTGAAATATACACTTAAATATCCAAGTCAAGTGGAAAACAAAGTATAGATAAATATTTGATATTACATACTGGGCAAATATGTAACCCTGCAATTAAAAATCTTGATAGAAAATGAGATGGAGTATGGCATATAGAAGGAAATGTAAGATAAGCCTCTTGAATGTTACTTTTTTCTCTTTAAATTTGTGTCCATTTTCCCAAGCATGGCCATCACAGATTCAGGCCAAATAGTGAGTACTATCATGGATGAGCATTGTCTCTCTAGGAAGCAACACCATCCTCTGGTGATATGTGGCTGAAAGATGCTCTTCATGATCCTTTTACAAACTAAGTCAATATAGAAGTGTGAGGAGATAAAGTGGCTATCCTCACACAAATAAATACAGTATTCCCCAGGTTTTAATTCTGTTCTAATCCATTGGTCTTAACAGTCAAACTTAAGGTCAACCACTACATAGATCCCCTTCAGAGGAAGAGGCTGGCATGTTACCCAAGTCGTTATGCTCTGCCCACTCGTAAGATGAACTTCCTAATAACTACCTTTGTTCCCTTATTTTCTCTTCTGGGAACAGTGAGAAGGGCTGTTCTGCTTTAGTTTTCGTAAGTCCTGAAATAGAACAGGATATTAATAAACTTTAAGGCCATCCTGCAACCTAGCCCAAAAAAAGAAAACATTTTCTATTCTCTGCCAGATTTCTAACTCTCATCAAAATGTGTATAATGAGTTCAAACTAAAACAGAAAGGATGACCCAAATTTAAACACAAACCTTTTCCCATTATTATATCCTCCAATGGAATTAATGTTTAAAAATCTGAAGAAATTACTGCTCCTGTAAGTTCTTATTCAATTCGCTCACAACAAAATGGTTCCCAATTAGATGCCAGGAAAAAGTGACACCATTTTTCAGCAGACGTAAATAATATATTATGTGTAAAGGGCTTAGAACAGTGTCTAGCATATGTTAGATATTCAATCATTATTAGATCAGATTAAGTACCATATTAAGAGTAGAAATTTTACTTTTTCAAAGATCTAAAAATCCCTGGGGAACCTACCATAGCACAGTGGTTGTATCAGTCAGCATGCATGGGGTTAGGCTGTGTGACAAATAACCCTGGAATCTCAGTGGCTAACATTCACAAGTATCCTACTCATATTACACGCCAACCTGTGCAGCTCTGCTCCATGTTGTCTTCATATCCTTTGCACAAGAGTGAATTTGTGTAAACAATAATACAATCTCTCATAGATTGGACCATGAAAATTAGAAAATTCAAAAATTCACATATTTATTATAATAAGACAAAATGAGGGAAAGGAACATATGTTGTCATAGAACAGTCTCAGTGCTAGGTACTTCATATTTTCATCTTTAGTCCCCATGCTGTGGAGTAGCTCATATTTGTCTCCATTTTACAGATTAGAAAACCAAAGTCAAATAATGTATTATAAACAATATTTACAACCTCGCATACCATAAGGTATTTAAACTGAGTCTTAGGTGACAAAATGGTACCAACTAACTAACTAAAGGTTGGTGTCAGTCTAAATATGCCTAAAAAGTGATAAATTTATACAAATTTGTATTTAGATCTTCCAAAATCCTAAGGTTCAACAAATACAGTATTTAAGGATTTCAATGAGATGATTTACATTTTTAAAAATTCTGGTTCTATGCTACTTTCTTTCTCTCCTGTCGCATTGCCTCCTCTTTTTCTTCCTCCTCCTAACACATCTGTTGAAGTAAATCAGAAGATTAACAGAAACAAAGAATTTTTCATTAGCTGATGTGCAGCAGAGAAGATAGCCTGAGAAACCATTAAGCAGGAAAATGGTTTTCTAGGGTTTTAGGGCACAGAGTTACTCTGAGGACAGGGAGCAAAGATTAAAGGAATGGAAACCACAAAATTTCAGCCATTCTGGCACACAGATTTTAGCAAAACAGAGTATTCATTGGCATCAGCCATAACAGAAAGGCCCTTAGCAATCCCCTAGGGAAAGATTTGAGTAGTTATTTGTCAGTAGGTTAGCTTTAAATTTGTGTTCAGGTGGGATTTTCCAGCAAAGGTAGATGAGATCTGCAAAGACATTATAAGAACAGGGAAATTCTACCCTGTTTTCTCTCACATCTGACTTTCTGGTCTTCAAATATTTTCTTTAGGTTTCTTTTTTATTCTAACTATATGTTTGTTTAGGATATATATATTTCAAACAAAATATTAATTTGTCTTGCTAAGTTTTTATACATTCTGTGTACATTACCAAAGATTGTTAATCCAATATGTGTAAATAAGGAAACTATCAAAGTCACAGCAGTAGTGTTGGAAAAATGAAGGTCACTGTTTAGAACTTAAGTCTATCTGATGCCCAGTTCAGTTCACTTTCCAATATATCCGTTGACTCTTTTGAGTTGGTTAAAAGTCAAAACAACCTAAATAGCTGATTATTATCTAAAGTTAGACGTATGCTTGTATGTTTTACAAAACTTCTAAAATATGAATATCAATTATGACAAAACTATGTGACTATAAATTACTATTCTAATAGATGTCAATTAATTTCAAGGGTATATATTTAGCTGGACATTTCCGAAAATACACATGAGGTTTTGTAGTATAATTCTTCATGGTATTTGTATATTATATTTTGCTTTCTACAGTGTAAGTGGGCATACAGAATCATGATTTTGATAGAACGTCAGTATCAGGGGACCAAAATTTGTCTATTGGTAGCTTGGTTTTACACAAGTGTGTTTCTTTTTTCTCATATTCCGTTAAGGGTTTGTTTTTATTTCCTTAAAAGGGTAACTTTTATGTGTTTGTTTGTTCTTGTTCTTTTTGTTATTGCTGTTATACCAGGCTGTTTCTTTTTACCAGAGTCCATAAAAGAATTACTTTCATTGTATAAAGAGTTAGTTTTATTCTGTAAACATAGTGAGGATATTTTTGTTGTCAATTCCATGGACTTTGAGTAGTGCATCTGCTTTCGTGCCATAAATCCTAAGACTAAATCGCAGTTTCTTCCCAAGTGAGATGAAATGGATTTGAATTGGACGTCGGAAAAGAAAACTGCTGTGCTATTTGTTACAGCTGGCCAACTTTGTTCAGTTGAAGCAACAGGGATGTGTTGAAAACCAGGCTGTTTCCATAAGGTCGTTATGAAGCTCGTTTATGGAATTGCCAGTGGAAAATTTCAAAGAACCTTCCCATGGAGCATGGAGGTTTCAGTATATCTAAGGTAGCAATCTTCTACATACCCACAGCCAAGCACAGCAAAATTTGTTATCTAAAGGGAATGTTCAGGACTTTGAAATAATTTATGCTGGTTACAAATTCTGGATAGCTTTCTTTAATTCTATTGCTTATTGTCAGAGTAATCTAAAGAGAACTTGATTTTTTAAAACCTTACATTATAAAGAGGCAAATTTGTCTGAAAATATGTTTCTTTTGATAATCATTGGGAGGTTGTAAGGAAAGAAAGAAGAAAGCATGAGTCACTATGAAAAAATAATTGGGTATTCAGAAATTCTTCTTGGAAAGCTTTCGTGATTGTGGTGCCAGAAAAATAAATATTTTCTCCATGCTCGCTGATATTTATTTTGTCCCAAAGACTAAAGTAATCAAAAGGCAAGCTCACAATATAAACAAAGAGCTTAGGAATTATAAGAAAATTATAGGCTGCTAATGTGGGTGTGTCAACTCATATCCACTGTGTGTCATTGGAGAGACTTGAAAGTCTCGAACCGTAACATTCATTTAAATGCCTTTTATTACATATTATTTTAACTGTATACAAAGGTAGACACCATGAAGACCTAATCCATGATCCAAGGATCATATTTTTGAGAAATAAACTCAACAGGTGAACATTTAAGAAATTAATGGCTATAATTAAATGAGCACTCCTATAAAGCTCTAACTGCAAAATTACAGGCAAAGTTGTTTATATGTTGCATTTACTTTATTTCTTTTTTGTAAATCCCTCCCAGCACATCACTGTTTGCCTTTGCATTGTCTTTTAGGTCACTGTTTTTAGTTACTAAGCAAGTGGAAAAAAATGGCAGCTAGCACAGTGAGCAGATGGCTAACCCAGTCCCCTCCTCGCGGCTCCTGCTAACATAGAAGTCTGCTCAAGACTACATGGTAAATAGTGTTTATCATAGGTGGGATCATTAGCCCTTCAGCCCCTTCATTAGCTCTTTGACCCCTACAGTTTGGCATTAATGAAACCATAACTTCCCGTTCCTGAGGCTTCTGTCCTATTCCAACAGTTCCGTAGTAATGGTGTGCTTGTTTACTGCAGCTACGTTGTGGAGCCTGGTATTGCATGCCCCTAGCATCAGCCCCACACAGTTGTGGGTCTTTGAGACACACTGGTAAAGTTCTGCAATGAACTGTGCTTATTAGAGCCCACCAGGAAAGCGGACTTCTTAGTATAATTAGCTCCCCTGAGAACAATGGCTGCCTTCACAGCAGGAAAGCTAGAAGAAATTTATTCTACAGTATGGGAAGCACTGAAAAGGGATCTGTAATTAAATCTGTCTTTCTTTCTCTCTTCCTTCCTTCCTTCCTCCCTCCCTCCCTTCCTTTCTCTCTATCTTTCTCTCTCTCCCTTTCTCTCTCTCTCTCTCTCTTACTCTCTCTCTCTTCCTCCCTCCCTCCCTCCCTTCTTTCCTTCTTCCCTTTTCTCTTTCTTTCATTTGTATTTATAGTTTAATTTCCTTTTTTGACTTTTCATCTCCATCCTGATTAGCATAGTGTCACTATATAATTTGTTAATTTCAAATACCACCTTATTGGAGGTCATGTTGTTAAGTGTTATATGACCTTAATAGTACTTTTCTCTTTTAGTGCAAGTTCAGCAGATAAACATCATACACACACACATACACACATATAAGACTTGTGAAAAAAGCATAGTTGTTTAGAATCTTTGCTATGTAGACAAAATGCTTGAATGGACTCTGATTTTTACATAGGACAACTTGCTGCAATTTCCACTGAAGCATGGCCTTGATTTTGATATGAGCCCATTCTGTTACTTTTCATTTCCCTCTGATATTTACTATTCTCCTCTCTGTCTGCTGTTTTTTCACTTTATCATCCCACTACAGTCTTCCTGTTGATAGCTGACAGTCTGTTGACTTTTACTATGAATATACCAATTATCGTTTTAATGGTTTCTGACTTCTCTCCAGTGGTGTAGTAAGCTGTGTAAGCAATGTATAGCAGGTGGTGGCAACAGCATATTATCGCAATGTGAATAACCACAACTCAGTTGACTTGATGGTCTCAGATTACATATCACATTCACATGGGGAAATGAAATAGGGTCTTATACCACCCACTCTACTGTGCAAATATTTATGTAGTAAATGGCCACATCTTGAGGCATAACACTGGTTTATATATGGAACTGGAATTGTAATGAAGATCTCAGCAGTCCTTATTTCATTTGTCCAGACTAGGGAAAAGCATGTTTTGAAGGTAACCGGGGAACAGAAATGCCAATAACTGTGGTAATTAAAATTATCTTGCAGTTTCCAGAATTCTTTTATAAACATCTTACTGAGTCAACCATGAAAACAATAGAAGGCAGTCTGTTCAAATAGCTGACACTAAAGCCTCAGAATCTCTGAATCTGGGATTTTTAAAAAGCCTACAATAAAGTCAACATTTTTCACTCCCTAATTTTCCTACTCCAAGGCTATATTTGCACAACACAATCAACTCTGCTGTTTCAATCAAGTCAGTGAGAAAAAAAAGTCAAGAGAACCAGATGTTTGGCATTTTGTATATGAAACAGCTGGTTGATTGTCTGAATTTTTTCATTTTTGAACTAATCTCGCTGTCATGATATAGAAATATCCTGAAAACTGATTTCTTTGCTTGTGAAATGTAAATAGCTTCCTTTAGAAGCATGCTATGGAGTTAGCTACCTTAGAATTAATAGGAAATGGTTAGATTGGGTAAAGCTGCAAGTTTAG
Organism: Ceratotherium simum simum; assembly: GCF_057802395.1. Taxonomy (NCBI): domain Eukaryota; kingdom Metazoa; phylum Chordata; class Mammalia; order Perissodactyla; family Rhinocerotidae; genus Ceratotherium; species Ceratotherium simum. Next base: position 10,186,268 of record NC_141935.1, on the reverse strand, counting down.
ATAGTGAGGAAGAGAACACAAACACTGTTCAAGGAAAATTGTTAGGTTTCAATAGCACTATGATAAATTTTATCCTAAATTCTCTTCAGCTGCACAGTGTCATAACTGCAATAAAGAATCAACTACTAACTGTTTTTATTTTCAAAAGGAGATTATAAAAGATCTTTCCAGTTATGGAATTAATCATTATCTAAATCTGATTTTTCCATATTAGGATTTGGGTATAATTTTATAAATACCTATCCCTCTTATTATCACAGTTTTGTATTTACGTAGAATTTTGTATTTCTCAAGTAAAATGATTTTTTCAAAGCATTGTACATTTAGCCCCTTAAATAAAAAATTCCAGCATCACAGAGGAAGTCTTACATTGGCTAATCACAATAGTATAAACATAAATAAATATATGCATGACAAAGAGACCCTAAGGTTAAAAAAGAATGTTATCACCAGTTTTTCTAACAGACCTTTGTTGGTCTATAAATATGCAATGCATCCTAATTTCGAAATCTTTGCTCTAATTATTGGTTTTATATTTACCCATCCAGTATGTATCTGTGCCAAGTGATACAGTGAAATGAGGCAGTTATCTGGATATTTCAATGCAGTATTTTGCCTCTATCAGTCAATGATTCATCAATAAAATATGTATTGAAAAATTGTTATACAAAAGGTATTGTGCAATCACTTTTAGAATGCAAAAGTGTACGTATAATAACACCTGCTCGAGTAATAATAGTATAACATATTAAATATATAAAATTAGCAATGCAAATAACAAATGCTTGTAATTTTTAGGGGATAATTATCCCACACTAGAGGCAATTAGGAAAGTGTATACTGAATAAGCTAGGTATTAACAGTGAGTATAATTCTGAAAAGAGGTGATGAGGAGGTGACATTCCGGGTAGACTTCACAATAGGAACAAAGGCACACTGGAGAGAATGCATGATCAAAGGTGATTGTTAGATCTGTTTGTACAGAGCACCAGTGGCACCAATGACACAGTTCGAAACAAGAATGCAGGCCATTGATTAATTCTTGTATATGGAGCACATTTAGTAAGCAAATCGAACTCAGTGCAAAATATATTTGGTATGAAAACAGAGAAAGTAATATTTTACAACTCTTAACAATGTAAAAACCATGCTTACTTTGCTGTCTGTTATGGCGGGAACTGCGTTCCCCCCCCCAAAAAAATAGTTACGTTGAAGTCTTAACGCTGAATACCTCAGACTGTGACCTTATGTGGGAATGAGGTTTTTGTAGATGTAATTAGTTAAGTTAAAATGAGGTCATACTAGAGTAGGGTTGACCCCAATCCAATATGACTGGTGTCCTTATAAGAAGATAGTCATGTGAAGACAGAGACACCTAGGAAGAATGCCACGTGAAGACAAAGACGGAGATTGGAATTATGCAGCTGCAAACCAGGAAAAGCCAAAGATTGCTGCCCAACCGGTAGGAGCCAGGAAGAGGCAAGGAAGGGTTGCCCTATGAGATTCAGGGGAGCATGGCACCACCAACACCTGATCTCAGGCTTCTAGCTTCTGGAAGACAGTGCATCTCTGTTATTTTAACCTGCTCAGCTTGTGATATGTTACAGGAACCCTGGCAAACTAATACATTGGCCGTACAAAAACAGTCCTCAGACCATAGTTTGGCAACCCATGTCCTTGTATATGGTGGCAAGGGTTCCAAGAAGTTAGAATTCATTTTGTTTGTTGGTTGGTTTGATTTAACACTAATTTAATTCAATTCTACCTTGAGAAGGCAAGAAAGAGATGTAAATTGAGAAATTATCCAAATGTTACAGGATCATTCAAAAGATATTGGTTAACTATAAATAACATATGTGCACTGTATTATTTATTTATTTATTTAAATTTTTTGCTTATTTCAGTAACATTGGATTATAATATTATATAAATTTCAGGCGTACATGATTATTCGTCTATTTCTGCATGGATTACATCATGTTGTCATGATCACCACTCAAATCCTAATTACAGTCCATCACCACACACTGTGCCTAGTTATCCCTTAAGACCTCCTCCCTCTCCCCTTCCCCACTGGTAACCACCAATCCAATCTCTGTCTCTATGTGTTTGTTTGTTGTTGTTATTATCTACTACTTAATGAGTGAGATCACACGGTATTTGACCTTCTCCCTCTGACTTATTTCCCTTTGCATAATACCCTCAATGTCCATTCATGTTGTCACAAATGACTGGATGTCATCATTTCTCATGGCTGAGTAGTATTTCATTGTGTATACATACTGCATCTTCTTTATCCATTCGTCCCTTGATGGGCACTTAGGTTGCTTCCATGTCTTGGCTATTGTGAATAACGCTGCAATGAACACAGGGGTGTATGTGTCTCTAGGCATTGGTGTTTTCAAGTTCTTTGGATAAATACCCAGCAGTGGAATAGCTGGATCATATGGTAGTTCTATCCTTGATTTTTTGAGGACTCTCCATACTGTTTTCCATAGTGGCTGCACCAGTTACTCCCACCAGCAGTGTATGAGAGTTCCCTTCTCTCCACATCCTCTCCAATACTTGTTGTTTCCTGTCTTCCTAATTATAGCCATTCTGAGGGGCATGAGGTGATATCTCATTGTAGTTTTGATTTGCATTTCCCTGATAGTTAATGATTTTGAACATCTTTTCATGTGTCTGTTGGCCATCTGTATATCTTCTTTGGAGAAATGTCTGTTCAGGTCTTTTGCCCACTTTTTGTTGGGTTGTTAGTTTTATTTTGTTGTCAAAATGCGTGACTTCTTTATATATTTTGGAGATTAAGCCCTTATCAGATGTATGGTTTGCAAATATCTTCTCCCAATTGTTAGGTTGTCTTTTCATTTTGTTGATGGTTTCCTTTGCCGTGCAGAAACTTTTTAGTTTGATATAGTCCCATTTGTTTATTTTTTCTATTGTTTCTCTTGCCTGGTCAGACATGGTGCTTGAAAATATATTGCTAAGACCGATGTCAAAGAGCGTACTGCCTATGTTTTCTTCTAGAAGTTTCATAGTTTCAGGTCTTACATTCAAGTCTTTAATCCATTTTGAGTTAATTCTTGTGTATGGTCGATGGTAATGGTCTACTTTCATTTTTTTGCATGTGGCTATCCAGTTTTCCCAACACCATTTGTTGAAGAGACTTTCTTTTCTCCATTGTATGTTCTTGGCTCTTTTGTCAAAGATTAGCTGTCCATAGATGGGGGGTTATTTCTGGGCTTTCAATTCTATTCCATTGATCTATGTGTCTGTTTTTATGCCAGTACCATGCTGTTTTGGTTACTATAGCTTTGTAGTATATTTTGAAATCAGGGAGTGTGATACCTCCAGCTTTGTTCTTTTTTCTCAGGATTCCTTTAGCTATTCGGGGTCTTTTCTTGTTCCATATAAATTTTAGGATTCTTTGTTCTATTTCTGTGAGAAATGTTATTGGAACTTTGATAGGGATTGCATTGAATCTATAGATGGCTTTAGGAAGTATGGACATCTTAACTATGTTAATTCTTCCAATCCAAGAGCATGGAGTATCTTTCCATTTCTTTGTGCCTTCTTCGATTTCTTTCAGCAATGTTTTATAGTTTTCCGTGTACAGATCTTTCACCTCTTTGGTTAAGTTTATTCCTAGGTATTTTATTCTTTTTGTTGCAATTGTAAATGGGATGGTATTCTTAATGTCTCTTTCTGCTACTTTGTTGTTAGTGTATAGAAATGCAACTGATTTTTGTATGTTGATTTTGTATCCTGCAACTTTACCATATTCATTTATTACTTCTAAAAGTTTTCTGGTGGATTCTTTAGGGATTTCTATATATAAAATCATGTCATCTGCAAATGGTGACAATTTCACTTCTTCCTTTCCAATTTGAATCCCTTTTACTTTCTTTTTCTTGCCTGATTGTTTTGGTTAGGACTTCCTATATTATGTTAAATAGGAGCGGTGAGAGTGGGCATCCTTGTCTGGTTTCTGTTCTTAGAGGGATAGTATCAGTTTTTCACCATTGAGGATGATATTAGCTGTGGGTTTGTCTTATATGACTTTTATTATGTTGAGGTACTTTCCTTGTATACCCATTTTATTCAGAGTTTTTATCATGAATGGATGCTGTATCTTGTCAAATATTTTCTCTGCATCTATTGAGATGATCATATGATTTTTATTCTTCATTTTATTAACGTGGTGTATCACATTGATTGATTTGCGAATGTTGAACTGTCCCTGCATACCTGGAATAAATCCCGCTTCATCATGGTGTATATTCTTTTTGATGTATTGTTGTATACAATTTGATAATATTTTGTTGAGGATTTTTGCATCGATGTTCATTGGTGATATTGGTCTGTAATTTTCTTTTTTTGTGTTGTTCTTGTCTGGTTTTGATATCAGGGTAATGTTGGCTTCATAGAATGAGTTAGGGAGCTTCCCCCCTCCTCAAATTTTTGGAAGAGTTTCAGAAGGATAAGTGTTAAGTCTTCTTTGAATGTTTGGTAGAATTCAACAGGGAAGCCATCTGGTCCTGGACTTTTATTTTTGGGAGGTTTTTGATTACTGTTTCGACCACCTTACTGGTGATTGGTCTATTCAAATTCTCTATTTCTTCTTGATCTAGTTTTGGAAGGTTGTATGAGTCTAAGAATTTATCCCTTTCTTCCAGATTGTCGAATTTCTTGGCATATAGCTTTTCATAATATTCTGTTATAATCTTTTGTATTTTTGAGAGGTCCATTGTAATTTCTCCTCTTTCATTTCTGATTTTACTTATTTGAGCCTTCTCTCTTTTTTTCTTGGTGAGTCTAGCTAAACATTTGTCAATTTTGCATATCTTTTCAAAGAACAAGCTCTTGGTTTTATTAATTTTTTCTATTTTTCTTTTAGTCTCTATTTCATTTTTTTTCTGCTCTGAATTTTATTGTTTCCCTTCTTCTACTGATTTTTGGCTTTGTTTCTTCTTCTTTTTCCAGTTCCTATAGGTGCGTTGCTAGATTGTTTATTTGAGATTTTTCTTGTTTGTTGAGATAGGCATGTATTGCTATAAACTTCTCTCTTAGAACCACTTTTGCTGTATACCATAAATTCTGGTATGTTGTATTTTCATTTTAATTTGTCTCCAGGTATTTTTTGATTTCTCCTTTGATTTCTTCGTTGACCCAATCATTATTTAGTAGCATTTTGTTTAATCTCCACATATTTGTAGCTTTTCTGAATTTCTTCGTATAGTTGATTTCCAGTTTCATACCGTTGTGGTCAGAAAAGATGCTTGGTATTATTTCAATCTTCTTAAATTTATGGAGACTTGTTTTGTGGCCTAATATGTGATCAATGCTGGAGAATGTTCCATGTGCATTTGAAAAAAATGTGTATGCTTTGGTTTTTGGATGGAATGTTCTGTATATATCTACTAGGTCCATCTGTTCTAGTGTGTCATTTAAGGCCAATGTTTCTTTATTGATCTTCTGTTTGGATGATCTATCCATTGGTGTAAGTGGAGAGTTAAAGTGCCCTACTATTATTGTGTTACTGTCTATTTCTCTTTTTATGTCTGGTAATAATTGCTTTATATATTTAGATGCTCCTACATTGATATTTACAAGTGTTATATCCTCTTGTTGGATTGTTCCCTTGATCATTAAGTAATGCCCTTCTTTGTCTCTTTTTACAGTTTTTGTTTTAAAGTCTATTTTGTCTGATATGAGTATTGCTAACCAGCTTTCTTTTCATTGTCATTTATTTCGAGCATCTTTTTCCATCCCTTCACTTTCAGTTTGTGAGTGTTTTTAGGTCTGAAGTGTGTCTTTTGTATGCAGCATATATATGGGTCTTGTTTTTTTAATCCAGTCAGCCACCCTATGCCTTTTAATTGGAGCATTTATTCGATTGATGGTTAAACTAGCTATTGATAAGTATGTACTTACTGCCATTTTTTAACTTTTTTTTCCCTCAGTGTTTTAGTAGTCCTTCTCTGTTCCTTTCTTCTTCTCTTGTTCTCTTCCCTTGTGGTTTGATGGCTTTCTTTAGTATTATGTTTGGGTTCCTTTCTCTTAGTTTTTTGTGTATTTATTATAGGTTTCTGGTTTGTGATTACCATGGGGTCTATATACAGAATTGACGTTCTATTTAGTTTGATCTGTGTCTGAAAGCTCTACTCTTTAACTCCCCTCCTCACACATTTTATGTTTTTGATATTATATCTAACCTCTTTTTTGTGCATTTGTATCCATTACCATCTTATCATGGAAATAGATAATTTTTCCTTTTTGTGGTCTTCTCTTTTCCCTTTAAATAAGTCCCTTTAGCATTTGTTGTAGTACTGGTTTCTTAATGACAAACTCCTTTAATTTTTGCTTGTCTGGGAAACTTTTTATCTCTCCTTCCATTTTGAATGATAACATTGCCGGGTAGAGTATTCTTGACTGTAAGTTTTTTCCTTTTAGCAATTTAAATATATCGTGCCACTCTCTTCTAGCCTGTAAGGTTTCTGCTGAGAAGTCAGCTGATAGCGTTATTGGCTTTCCTTTGTATGTAACTTGTCTTTCTCTTGTGGCTTTTAGGATTCTCCCTTTATCTTTAATTCTGGACATTTTTATTATGATGTGTCTTGGTGTGGGCCTCTTTGGGATTATCTTGTTTGGGGCTCTCTGTGCTTCCTGCATCTGGATGTCTGTTTCCTTCCTTAGGTTAGGGAAGTTTTCATCTATTATTTATTCAAATAGATTCTCTGCACCTTTGTCTCACTCTTCTCCTTCTGGGACACCTTTAACATGGTTGTTAGTGCGCTTGATGTTGTCCCAGAGGTCCTTTAGACTGTCCTCACTCTTTTTAATTCTTTTCTCTTTTACCTGTTCAGCTTGGGTGATTTCTTCTAGTCTTTCGTCCAGCTCGCAGATTCATTCTTCTGTATCCTCTACTCTGCTTTTGAGTCCCTCTAGTGAATTTCTCATTTCCAGTATTGTATTCTTCATTTCTGATTGGTTCTTTTTTATATCTTCCATTTCTTTGTTGACATTCTCACTGAGTTCATCTATTCTTCTCCCCAGATCAGTGAGCATCCTTAACACTCTGTTTGAACTCTCTGTCAGGTAGGTTGCTCATTTCTGTCTCACTTAGTTCCTTTTCTGGGGTTTTGTCCTGTTCCCTTACTTAGAATGTATTCCTTTGCCTCCTCATTTTGCCTCTTTCCCTGTGCTTGTGTCTACGTATTAGGTAGGTCAGCTACGTTTCCTGCTCTTGGAGAGGTGACCTTATATAAGTGATACCTTATGAGGCCCAGCAGTGTGCTTCCCTGAGTTCTGAATGTTCCAAGAGTGACCCCTATGTGGACTACGTCTGTCCTTCTGTTGTGGGCTGTTTGCTCTCCCTGTAGCTGCCCAGTGAGGCCGAGTTATGCTCCTGTCCAGCTGTTGTAATGCTCAGCTGCTTGTAGTTGTTGTGGGCCCTTCAGTCTCTTTATCAGGTGTGGGGAGCCCCAGCACAGTTGGCTGCAATTTCTAATAGCACATTTGTGTTTCAGTATTTCTTTTAAGTGGGTAGGCCCCCAGTGTGGCAGGTTGTTAGGCTCAGGGGCTTACAATTGCTGTAAGCCTCCAGCCTTTATGTCTCTTGTCAGCTCTCTGAGGATTGTAGCTGGGTGGGGCTGGCCTCAGGCACGGGAGCACCCAATTGTTTCAGGCTTTGGAAGATGGGGCAAACCCCCATGTGGGTCTTTGAGAAGCACAAGTCTTCTGCAGCTGACAAACCCTGCCGCCCATTGGTCCACACACAATCAACACAGTCCTGGCCCGTGCGTACCCCGACCTCCTAAAGTAGGCCCAGTCTCTCCACGGCGGGAGCCCCACACACTCCACCCCCACCCCACACTCTCCACCTGCTCCTTGTGCACGCCCTGCCCCGCTGAAGTGGGCCCAGTCACCAGGCTGCAGAGAATCCTGTCACCAATCTATGCAGGCCCACAAGTCGCCTGAGGGCTTGTTGTTGGGTGGTGTCAGTCCCAATGGTGGGCTGCCTGCCTTGGCTGAGCTAGATTAAATCGGTGCTCTAGTGGGTGGGGCAGACTCTGGGCTAGCAGGCCCCAGGGAGAATTCCAATGGCATCTGTGTCAGCATGCCCACACCAGGCTGCAACAATGGCCGCCGCCAATGTCCCAGTCCCTGGAGAGGTCTCATCTCTCACCTAGATGCACTCAGGGCCTATCAGGTGAGTCTCTTTTCACCAAAGCACTGTGCACCTTTCTTTCTGCTGATTTTAGGTTGCTTTCTGAAACAGGTGAGTTTGCGCATGGGCCCTTTAAGAGCCGGTTTTAATTTCTCTGTGAACCAGCTTTTCTGGGGGTACTCCCCAATGTTTTAGTAGCAGTCAAAGTCAGATATCATGCCACTCATCTCCATTGTGCTGGGTCCACACTATGCCTACAGCTGGGTCGCTCCCTGGCTCGGGGCCCCCCTCCTCCAGGGATGCTGCGCACCTGTGGGCTGCTCCCCGCAGCCGTGAAGCTGGCGGCTTGTGAAGGTAGTGTTTTTCCTCTCCAGAAGGGAGTTTCTGCCTCTTCCACCTCAATTAGGGTTGTCGTTTGTTACAGGAGGTCCTCTTATCCATTTTTCAGTTCTCTCTCAGGGGTAATTTTTCCAGGAGTAGTTGTAAATTGGTTGTGTCCATGGGAGGAGGTGAGTTCAGAGTCTGCCTACGCCGCCACCGTGACTTCTCTCTTATTCAATTTTTTCTGCACTATACTATTTAAAGCACCAATATCTAAACATAGATGTAGATATCAAGATAGATCAATGTCTGAATTTAGGCTTATTATGATACAGTGACAGAACAACCAAGACGATATTGAGGTTGATTTATGGAGACTGATTTTAATAATATTTTTATGAATAAGCAAAGAAAATAAATGTTTATCCAGATCTAAATACTTAGTTTAATCCTAATTGCCACTCCCACAAAATATACAGAGGGACCATGAAGCACACATAAAGGAAAGAGTCTAAGACAATGGGTTAGAAAAGAAGTCTGGGGAGAATATGGTTATAGATCTGTAAAATTAAACACTAAATCTTAAATACAGAAAGAAGTGGATGAAAAGAAAATGCTAGTGTTGATGACACAAGTTGAGGACAAATCAAAGCTGCACATAATCCCCCAAATTCTGTTAGTATATGAATCATTTTTAAAATGAGTTTGATACAATTTAAATATAACATTCACTGGTATAAAGTGTATAAATGACACAGAATAAAATAAAAATCTTAATAATAACAATATTCATATTTTAATAAGATTAAGAGGTGTAAAACAATGAATTAATTTCTGGCTGGGATTAATAGTAATAATAATATAGCTAATATGTTTTGTTTCCTATATATGAGACATAATTCTAAACATACTATAAACACTAACTTTTATCCTTACAAAACCATCTTTTAAAGTAGCTATTATTATTATCTCCATTTTACAGATGAGAATACTGGGGTCTAGAGAGGTTGGGTAACTAGCCTAGGCCACTCAGGTGGCAAGAGAGACAACTGGAATTTAAACCCAGACAGTCTGGCTCCAGAATCTTCAAACCAATACAGTGCCTCTCAACTTTTCAAAAGCACGCATTTAATTACTAATTTTTTTGGTCAGATTGGTAAGATGAGAGATGTTGACAATAGAAAGATTGCTAATATATGAAAGTTCGAAGGAGAAAATAAAAGCAAGTGTACTCCTAACACTCATGGATAAATTCTATTTTCATTTTGATATCCCACCAACCTTATGTATGGGTTTAGGTATGTGCATGTGCATATATGGATGTCTCTCTTGATAATGCATTAATAAAATTAGAGTCAAACTAATGATGGTTTGTCTCTATCACTTATTTGATACACTTTTGTTAGTCATGTAATTTTTCTTAATTTTTCTCTCCCACAAACAAATATGCAATTTAATCTTTAAATGCTTTGAAATATTTATTTGATAAACAAATTTTAGACATAAAATATTTCTATTTGAAAATTCATTTTCAAAAAGTAATTTTATAAAAATATAAAATAATGTATGCCCTTGTCCATTAAAACAATAACTTCTCTATTATCTAAATATTGAAAATTGACACAAATAGAATAGATATTTTCATATATATTCACGTACTTCAATCAGTTTTTCCAAAGAATGCATTATTTTTCAATTCAGTGTTAACTTTTTAAACATTTCAACAACAAAAAGACTGCAATTTTTTTCAAGGCTGTATTATTTTTAATTAAAAACATTGACATATACATAGGGAGAGTGACCAAAATACAATTTTTTTGTCATGAACTAATAATGAAGATATAAGAAAAAGAATTCAGTCGAACTCTATCTTTCTTCATTTCTCTCATCAATTTAGCTTTATACTGTTTGAAAGATCTTTAAATTTTGGTTGCATTTTGTACAAAATAGACTGGCTATATTCAACCAAGCTATTAACAAATGGAGTGCCAAAAATGACCATATTTTAATGTGTTAGGAAATAGCAATGATTGAAAATGGAGGTTGCAAGCCTTAAGACATTGAGATTTATGCATAATAAAGCCAAGGAGGAAGGGAGTGAACTATAAAATATGAACTCCAATGGTGAACAAGATTTCATTTTGCAATTCTTTGAATATTTTAGGGTAATGTTGTGTATATGTAATATATGTGTATACATATGTCTATGTTTTTAGGGCACAAATTTCTAGAATTAAATCTATTTAGTTTTGAAAATATGCACAATTTTTAGATTTAAATTGTCCTCCAGAATTTTTATATCAATTTTAACTAGCAAATATTTTTTAAGAAACTCTGAGGAGACGAAGTCAAGATGGTGGCGTAGGCAGACTCTGAACTCACCTCCTCCCGCGGACACAGCCAATTTACAACTACTCGAGGAAAAATTACCCCTGAGACAGAAATGAAAACTGGATAAGAGGAATTCCTGCAACAACGGACAATCCTAACTGAGGTGGAAGAGGCAGAGACTCCCTTCTGGAGAGGAAAAATGCCAACTTCACAAGCCGCAGCTCCTCATGGCTGCCGGGAGCAGCCCACAGGTACGCAGCCTCCCTGGAGGCACAGGGCCCTGAGCCGGGAAGCGCCCATGCTGGGCATTTTGTGGACCCAGCACAATCGAGACCAGCGGCATAATATCTGACTTTGCCTGCCACTAAAACGTTGGGGAATACTCCCAGAAAACCCGGTTCACAAAGACATTAAAACTGGCTCTTAAAGGGCCCATGCGCAAACTCACCCATTTCAGAAAGCAACCGAAAATCAGCAGAAAGAAAGGTGCACAGTGCTTTAGTGAAGAGACTCAGCTAATAGGCCCTGAGTGCAGCTCGGTGAGAGGTGAGACCTCTCCAGGGACTAGGACATTGGCAGCGGCCATTGTTCTGTCCTGGTGTGGGAGTGCTGACACAGATGCCGTTGGAGTTTTCCCTAAGGCCTGCTAGCCCAGGGTCTGCCCCACCCACTAGAGCACTGATTTGGTCCAGCTCGGTCAGGGCAGGCAGCCCACCCTAGAGACTGGCCCCACCCAACAACAAGCCCTCAGGCAAATAGTGGGCCTGCATAGATTGGGGACTGGATTCTCGGCAGCCTGGCAACTGAACAGACTTTGGTGGGGCGGGGCGTGTACAAGGAGCAGGTGGAGAGTGTGGGGAGGTGGTGGAGTGTGTGGGGCTCCCGCCATGGAGAGACTGGGTCCGCTTCAGGAGGTCGGGGCGCACACACGGGGCAGGACTGTGTTGACTGTGTGTGTGGACCTGTGGGCCGTGGGGCTTGTCAGCTGCAGAAGACTTGTGCTTCTCAAAGACCCACATAGGGGGTTTGCCCCACCTTCCAAAGCCTGAAACAATTGGGTGCTCCCGTGCCTGAGGCCAGCCCCACCCAGCTGCAATCCTCAGAGAGCTGACAAGAGACATAAAGGCTGGAGGCTTATAACAATTGTAAGCCCCTGAGCCTAACAACCTGCCTTGCTGGGGGCCTAATCACTTAAAAGAAATACTAAAACACAAATGTGTTATTAGAACTTGCAGCCAACTGTGCTGGGGCTCCCCACACCCCGTAAAGAGACTGAAGGGCCCACAACTACAAGCAGCTGAGCATTACAACAGCTGGCCAGGAGCATAACTCGGCCTCCCTGGGCAGCTACAGGGAGAGCAAACAGCCCACAACAGAAGGACACACATAGCCCACATAGGGGTCACCCCTGGAACATTCAGAACTGAGAGAAGCACACGGCAGGCCCCCTAAGGCATCACTTACATAAGGTCACCTATCCAAGAACAAGAGACATAGCTGACCTACCTAATACGTAGACACAAGCACAGGGAAAGAGGAAAAATTAGGAGGCAAAGGAATACATTCCAAGTAAGGGAACAGGACAAAACCCCAGAAAAGGAACTAAGTGAGACAGAAATGAGCAACCTACCTGACAGAGTTCAAACAGAGTGTTAAGGATGCTCACTGATCTGGGGAGAAGAATAGATGAACTCAGTGAGAATGTCAACAAAGAAATGGAAGATATAAAAAAGAACCAATCAGAAATGAAGAATACAATACTGGAAATGAGAAATTCACTAGAGGGACTCAAAAGCAGAGTAGAGGATACAGAAGAATGATTCTGCGAGCTGGACGAAAGACTAGAGAAAATTACACAAGCTGAACAGGTAAAAGAGAAAAGAATTAAAAAGAGTGAGGACAGTCTAAGGGACCTCTGGGACAACATCAAGCGCACTAACATCGTGTTATAGGTGTCCCGGAAGGAGAAGAGCGAGACAAAGGGGCAGAGAATCTATGTCAAGAAATAATAGATGATAACTTTCCTAACCTAAGGAAGGAAACAGACATCCAGATGCAGGAAGCACAGAGAGCCCCAAACAAGATAAATCCAAAGAGGCCCACACCAAGACACATCATAATCGAATGTCCAGAATTAATGATAAAGAGAGAATCCTAAAAGCTGCAAGAGAAAGTCAAGTTACATACAAAGGAAACCCCATAAGACTATCAGCTGACTTCTCAGCAAAAACCTTACAGGCTAGAAGAGAGTGGCACGATATATTTAAAGTGCTAAAAGGAAAAAACTTACAGCCAAGAATACTCTACCCAGCAAGGTTATCATTCAAAATGGAAGGAGAGATCAAAAATTTCCCAGACAAGCAAAAATTAAAGGAGTTTGTCACCAAGAAACCAGTGCTACAAGAAATGTTAAAGGGACTTATTTAAGAGGAAAAGAGAAGACCACAAATAGGAAAAATTATCTATTTCCATGATAAGACTGTAATGGATACAAGTGCACAAAATGAGGTTAGATATGATATCAAAAACACAAAAGGAGGGAGGAGGGGAGTTAGAGAGTAGAGCTTTCAGACAGAGGTCATACTAAAGGGACCATCGATTCTGTATAGAAGAAGAAAGGAACAGAGAAGGACTATTAAAACACTGAGGAAAAAAAAAGGTAAAAAATGGCAGTAAGTACATACTTATCAATAGCTACTTTAAACGTCAATGTACTAAATGCTCCAATTAAAAGGCATAGGGTGGCTGACTGGATAAAAAAACTGGATATGCTGCATGCAAAAGACACACTTCAGACCTAAAGACACTCACAAACTGAAAGTGAAAGGATGGAAAAAATACTCCACGCAAATGGCAATGAAAAGAAAGCTGGGGTAGCAGTACTCATATCAGACAAAATAGACTTTAAAACAAAAACTGTAAAAAGAGACAAAGAAGGGCATTACATAACCATCAAGGGAACAATCCAACAAGAGGATATAACACTTTTAAATATCTACGCACCCAATCTAGGTGCACCTATATATATAAAGCAATTATTAACAGACATAAAAACAGAAATAGACAGTAACACAATAATAGTAGGGGACTTGAACACTCCACTTACACTAACGGATAGATTATCCAAACAGAAGATCAATAAGGAAACATTGGCCTTAAATGACACACTAGAACAGTGGATCTAGTAGATATATACAGAGCATTCCATCCCAAAACTGAAGAACACACGTTCTTTTCAAATGCACATGGAACATTCTCCAGCATTGATCACATATTAGCCACAAAACAAGTCTCCATAAATTTTAGAAGATTGAAATAATACCAAGCATCTTTTCTGACCATAACAGTATGAAACTAGAAATCAACTATACGAAGAAATTCAGAAAAGCCACAAATATGTGGAGATTAAACAAAATGCTACTGAACAACGACTGGGTCAATAAGAAATCAAAGAAGAAATCAAAAAATACCTGGAGACTAATGAAAACAAAAATACGAAATGCCAGAATTTATGGTATACAGCAAAAGTGGTTCTAAGAGAGAAGTTTATAGCAATACAGGCCTATCTCAACAAACAAGAAAAATCTCAAATAAACAATCTAACAATGCACCTAAAGGAACTGGAAAAAGAAGAACAAACAAAGCCCAAAATCAGTAGAAGAAGGGAAATAATAAAAATCAGGGCAGAAATAAATGAAATAGAGACCAAAAAACAATAGGAAAAACTAATAAAACCAAGAGCTGGTTCTTTGAAAAAATAAACAAAATTGACAAACCTTTAGCTAGACTCACAAAGAAAAAAAGAGAAGGCACAAATAAGTAAAATCAGAAATCAAAGAGGAGAAATTACAACAGACACCTCAGAAATACAAAAGATTATAAGAGAATATTATGAAAAGCTATATGCCAACAAATGCGACAATCTGGAAGAAATGGATAAATTCTTAGAATCAAACAACCTTCCAAAACTGGATCAAGAAGAAGTAGAGAATTTCAATAGACCAATCACCAGTAAGGAGATCGAAACAGTAATCAAAAAACCTCCAAAAACCTCCCCAAAAATAAAAGTCCAGGACCAGACGGCTTCCCTGCTAATTATACCAAACATTCAAAGAGCACTTAATACCTATCCTTCTCAAACTCTTCCAAAAAATTGAGGAGGGGGGGAAGCTCCCTAACTCATTTTACGAAGCTGACATTACCCTGATACCAAAACAAAACAAGGACAACACAAAAAAAGAAAATTAAAGGCCAGTATCACTGATGAACATCAATGCAAAAGTCCTCAACAAAATACTAGCAAATTGCATACAACAATACGTGAAAAAGAGTATACACCATGATCAAGTGGGATTTATTCCAGGTATGCAGGGATGGTTTAACATTCGCAAATCAATCAACGTAATACACCACATTAATAAAATGAAGAATAAAAATCACATGATCATCTCAATAGATGCAGAGAAAGCATTTGACAAGATACAGCATCCGTTTATGATAAAAACTCTGAATAAAATGAGTATAGAAGGAAAGTACCTCAAAATAATAAAGGTCATATATGACAAACCCACAGCTAATATCATCCTCAATGGTGAAAAACTGAAACCTATCCCTCTAGGAACAGGAATCAGACAAGGATGCCCACTGTCACCACTCCTATTTAACATAGTACTGGAAGTCCTAGCCAGAGCAATCAGGCAAGAGAAAGAAATAAAAGGGATCCAAATTGGAAAGGAAGAAGTGAAACTGTCACTATTTGCAGATGACATGATTTAATATATAGAAAACCCTAAATAATCTACCAGAAAACTTTTAGAAGTAATAAATGAATATGGTAAAGTTGCAGGATACAAAATCAACATACAAAAATCAGTTGCATTTCTATACACTAATAACGAAGTAGCAGAAAGAGAAATTGAGAATACCATCCCATTTACAACTGCAACAAAAAGAATAAAATACCTAGGAATAAACTTAACCAAAGAGATGAAAGATCTGTACACGGAAAACTATAAAACATTGCTGAAAGAAATTTAAGAAGACACAAAGAAATGGAAAGATATTCCGTGCTCTTGGAATGGAAGAATTAACATAGTTAAGATGTCCATACTTTCTAAAGCAATCTATAAATTCAATGCAATCCCTATCAAAGTTCCAACAACATTTCCCACAGAAATAGAACAAAGAATCCTAAAATTTATATGGAATGACAAAAGACCGTGAATAGCTAAAGGAATCCTGAGAAAAAAGAACAAAGCTGGAGGTATCACACTCCCTGATTTCAAAATATACTACAAAGCTATAGTAACCCAAACAGCATGGTACTGGCACAAAAACAGACACACAGATCAATGGAATAGAATCGAAAGCCTGGAAATAAACCCACACACCTATGGAGAGCTAATCTTTGACAAAGCAGCCAAGAACATACAATGGAGAAGGGAAAGTCTCTTCAACACGTGGTGTTGGGAAAACTGGATAGCCACACGCAAAAAAATGAAAGTAGACCCTTACCTTACACCATACACAAAAATTAACTCCAAATGGATTAAAGACTTGAATGTAAGACCTGAAACTATGAAACGTCTAGAAGAAAACATAGGCAGTAACCTCTTTGACATTGGTCTTAGCAGCATATTTTCAAGCACCATGTCTGACCAGGCAAGAGAAACAATAGAAAAAACAAACAAATGGGACTACATCAAACTAAAAAGCTTCTGCACAGCAAAGGAAACCATCAACAAAACGAAAAGACAACCTAACAATTGGGAGAAGATATTTGCAAACCATACATCTGATAAGGGCTTAATCTCCAAAATATATAAAGAACTCATGCATCTCAACAACAAAAAATCTACCAACCCAGTTAAAAAATGGGCAAAAGACCTCAACAGATATTTCTCCAAAGAAGATATACAGATGGCCAAGAGACACATGAAAAGATGTTCAAAATCATTAACTATCAGGGAAATGCAAATCAAAACTACAATGAGATATCACCCTCAGAATGGCTATAATTAACAAGAGAGGAATAAACATGTGTTGGAGAGTATGTGGAGAGAAGGGAACTCTCATACACTGCTGGTGGGAGTGCAAACTGGTGCAGCCACTATGGAAAACAGTATGGAGAGTCCTCAAAAAATCAAGGATAGAACTACCATATGATCCAGCTATTCCACTGCTGGGTATTTATCCAAAGAACTTGAAAACACCAATGCGTAAAGATACATGCACCCCTGTGTTCATTGCAGCGTTATTCACAATAGCCAAGACTTGGAAGCAACCTAAGCGCCCATCAATGGACGAATGGATAAAGAAGATGTGGTATATATACGCAATGGAATACTACTCAGCCATAAGAAATGATGACATCCAGTCATTTGTGACAACATGGATGGACATTGAGGGTATTATGCAAAGTCAAATAAGTCAGAGGGAGAAGGTCAAATACCGTGTGATCTCACTCATTAAGTAGTAGATAATAACAACAACAAACAAACACATAGAGACAGATATTGGATTGGTGGTTACCAGAGGGGAAGGGGGAGGAAGGAGGGTGAAAGGGATAATTCGGCACATGTGTGTGGTGACGTGTTGTAATTAGTATTTGAGTGGTGAACATGATGTAATCTATGCAGAAATAGAAGTATAATGATGTACACCTCAAATTTATACAATGTTATAAACCAATGTTACTGCAATAAACAAAAAATAAAAAAAAGAGAAAGAAACTCGGAGTTAAATATTACCCCTGAGAGAATATATTAGGCCTATCAAGAGGTACTCTCAAAAAACAAAGTTAGACAATAGGAATTAACATTAATTATTTATAATTATTAATTATAAGTTATAATCATTTATAATAATTAATCAATGATTAATATTGCTAATGCTAATGGCATTGTGAGATATATTTTTTTGCTATTTTTCTTTTTGGACCTCTTTATGGAATTTAACCAAGTGAAAGAAAAGGCTAAAAACATAGTTTCAAACTGCAATATTGATGAAATAAATTTTATTTTAGATCACAAGCCATCACTTCCTCTGTAACTTGCATGGCTATCTTCACCAGATGACAACTCCAGGCCTCAATAACTGTCTTCTCTGCATTCCTATTAAACTGTGTCATCACGAGCAGTCGATTGATCTCTTTACTAGTTTCAAATAATTTCATATGTAATTGTATTTTGTTTAACACATCTAGACCAATAGGCCATTAATATTTTAGATCACATACCACTTCTAGTAAAAAATAAGATGAACCAGCACATTCAATATATTTTTATTTATTTATTTAAAATTACACAGTGTCTGTTGGAGTGAATATAATATGTACACAATAAAGCATACACAGAAATATCGATAAGATTATATGCACGTACCTAGTTACATAATGTTCTAATATTTTCTCCTCAAACTCTGATGGATTATCTTTAAAATGGATCATTTAAAAAAATCGTATCTCTAGGCCAGGTGTTGGCAAACTTTTTAAGCAAAGGGCCAAGTAGTCAATGTTTTAACTTCCTAATCCACATACTATCGCTGTTGAATATTCCTATTTTTTATTGAAATATATTTGACATAAAACACGTAAATTTCAGGTACATGTTAATTTGTTACATTTATATATTGTGATATGATTGCCATTGTAGAAATAATTAGTGCCTCTATCACATTACATAATTCTTTTTTTTTTAAACAACCCAGTAAAAATATTAAAAAGTTGTTACCTCACGGCCAGCCTGGTGGCATAGTGGTTAGTTCACCTGCTCCACTTCAGCGGCCCATGGTTTATGGGTTCAGATCCTGGGCACAGACCTACACACCACTTGTCAGCCATGCTGTGGCAGCATCCCACATACAAAATAGAGGAAGATCGACACAGATGTTAGCTCACAGACAATCTTCCTCACCAAAAAAAAAAAAAAAAAAAGTTATTAGCTCTTGAGCCATATGAAAAAAGGCTGGGTGCCAAATTTGGACTCTGGTTTGTAGTAGTTTGCCACCCTGTTCTGGATGATGACTATCTTGAGCTTGAAGGGATTATGTCTTTTTTTATGTGTAACATTGACAGCACTTAGCATAGTGAATGGTATATTCTAAGCCTTAAAGAAATTATTATATAACTAACACTAATTGATATAACTAGTAAATAATGAGAAGACACACTTAGAACAGGCAACATTACTTGGAGTAGCTACTTACTTGTTCCACCAAATTGAAGTATTGACTTCAATACATTGACAAGCATCTCTTGCTTCAGACATCCAACTATAGTATGAATACCTAGAGAAAGATCGTCTAATGTGGCAAAATTGCCTCATCTGTTTCAGATTTTATTTCTTTTATTCTGCTAATCCTATTGGACAAAGCATTACTGTTACTATTCTACAACTATGTGTGAAGATCTGTTCATGTCTTTGAAATGAGACTATTTATTTGCAGAAAATAGTTCTTTGTTGTTGAAGCAGCTGTTCACAGATCATTTTATCAGTTTGTTACTTTTAATAACTATTTACACCAATATCCATAAAATAGTGTGTTTCCAGTGGAATAATTTTTAATTTGAATTAATTTTTGCAACAAGAGTAGTTTCCTATACAAGACACTGCTGTCTACTTTTCTACACTGGACTCGTATGTCCTGCCTTTACCTTCCATTAATCCACCAGCAATTGGATGACTATTTTACAATTTTGAAGAGCAGATTCTAGACTGGGTGAATTATATATAACTTCACTACTGCACAGAAATATGGATACCCTGGCACTTTTTTCCTGTGAAGAAACTAAATATTATTCCTTCATTACATAATGAATAGAAGACATTGTGCTACGGAAATAAGCAAGCACTGCTTTTGCTTTTAAGGAGATCAAAGTTTAATGAGGGACACCCACCTACTTTTTCCTCTTGCTGTATCTCCCAGTCTTCCCACCAGAGACTTTTGCTGTTGTTGCTAATTTCTTGGGGATTTATATGGGCATGTCTGCTCCATATTCACGTGCATTATTTTATTATCTTATTTGCTGTCACAATACCCTTAGGATTTCAGACAGACTTTATTAGAAAGGAGAGTAATTGTTGGCAAAGCATTGTTTTAAATAAGCACCAGAAATAGCTATGTGTGTGTGTGTGTGTGTGTGTTTACAGTGAAAATCACTATGAACTAGAGCTGTGAATTACACTATTTGATGTTCAGATTGGGTATTCATTTACTTAGGTGCTATACCTCAAGGGTCAAATTTGACGCTAATCAAGTTTTGTAATTACGTAAAATCATTTAAGGTGTGTGGTTATATGTGTTTTAATAATAGTTTTTAAAAACTCTTTAACTGCCTTTATGTGTTCCCTATTCCTTAGTGATTCCCTAGCAAAGTCATTCCCAGACTGTGACCCCCAGACCAATCGCATCATCTTCCCAGGAGGACATTGTATTTGCTACAAATGCAAATTCTGGGTCCCTACCCCAAATCCATTGAGCCATAAATCTGGGGGTGGGGCCAATGCTAAAGTTTGAGAACCACTTGAGCAGAGGTGTAAAAGACACGACTTCTATTAATTGCAGCTCCCACTGATTTCTTTCTCTGATAACTCTAGGATCAAAATAAAAGAAGCACTGTCTACGCTCCCCAGATAAATGACTCCTGTTTTTGAGGATCCCCCTGCACTACGCTGAAGATCCTGTAAGAGGCTGTTATGGTACATTGTTCCCTGGCTATCATTTTCAACAGCCTAAAATTCTAGTATTAAAAGAGATCCCGGAATGCAAAATACATTTTTCAGCCACTGAATTACATGCCACACCACTTGTTTGCTTAATGAGAAACAGGTGGCTCCTTTTCAATTGGTATCATTTATTCCTTTGACATAAACTTGTTTTCCTTACTTTTTCATGGCCCTTTAATTTGCTTGTTACAATATTACTCTCTCTGAAGGTAAAACTAGAAATTTCAAGAGTGGTTGGTGTGCACTGCCTCGTTGTACATCTATAATAAAGTGCTCTCAATGCCACAGAGAGTTTCATAAGGAGAAATGGAAATAGGGAGGTAAAGTGGGAAAATGAATTTCTAAGATAGATACCAAGGCAAAACTTGAGCAGAGGAAACGAATATCACATATTTATTTTCATCTGAAAAGTAGGAAACGAATTCAGAACTTAATGTTGGTTCAATTTATCACAATCAAATTGATATGAATAGTATTATGCTAAATATCTTTTATAAGCACATCTAGGAAATTAAAGTAATATGCAATGCCTGTATAAAGATAAACTAAAATTTTAAAATATCTGTTTTAAATGACTAATTAATCACTAGCAATTTTAGGGTAGAATTTATTTTAATATATGGACTGTGCTTATAAATCAATCAATCTTGAAACTTGGTCAAGAAAATAAGCAAAATAAAGCACATTAGTAGTGTAAGTTGCTCATGATAATACGACATGCAAATTAAGACAAGGCCTGAAGTCACATGGGGGAAAGCTCATTGCTTAAACTGAAACAAAAGATTGATTCTCCTTTTGTCTCTGTCAGACTTTTATGTTCCTTGAGAATAAGGCCAATATCTTATATATTTCTGCATTGCAAATACCTTTTATTCATCCAGGCAAACGTTTTATTGAATTTGTCTGTGCTGGATGTATAGACAGAAAAAGGAACCAACACTTGCCAAAAAAGGCCTCACGTTGTTCATACAAGAGATTCACGATAATCTTAAAAAATATTTCGTGTTAATGATGATGGCCTTAATTTCATGGAAAATGCTTTATTAACAGATTGTAGACTAAATTCTACCTACTGGGAAGAAAGAAATTTATACAAATCGCAGATTTTCCATAATTGCTTCAAAAATAGTTTTGAGAAATGAAAAGATCATCAACGTTGGAGCAAGTTTCACCATGTTTTTAATTCTAGCTTCTTTTCTTAAGCTCTGTCGTATTGAATTAGGTATACAATTTTGGGTCTCAATTTTGTCTTCTAAAAATGAGGGCAATAACAACTATCTGAAGAGTTGTGATAAGGATCTAGGTAAAATCTAGGAGAATCGTATATTACATAGAGCTTAGATTCTATTATCAGTCCTTTAGAAGAAGAAAAAAAGAGTCTTTAAGAAAACATACCTTTGGAGAAAAAAAAAAAACCTTAAATTTCCCATAAAGAAGATTACATATGGTGTTGGGTACACAATCCGCATACAGGAACACATTACTCATCCATAACCTTTTAGAGCAAACTCTGTTTCAGAATTCAGGATAGTTTGCATTTTGGAAAGCTAATAAGTGCATATACTTCTTGAAGTAATACTTGATGTGGGTCTCTCCCAGCACCTTGCAATTAGGCACATTATTATTTTTGCAACGTAACTGTGTGCAGGAGTCATGCAGATATTTGTGGGAACAGCTATCAAGACAGAGAGAATAGCAAGTTCAGTGTCAGCAGACATTGAGTTGGGGACATTTTGGTGTTCAAGGAAAAAACACCGAGGCACGGTGTGTCATTGCCAGTGTAATCAGGTAAGAGAGAGAGAGGAGAGGTGGTCATGGAGGTGGCAGTGGGCCTGACCTGTACAGCCATGTGGGCCACTGAATGAACTGCAGCTGTGATTCAGAGTGTGATGGAGAATCATTGAGAGCTTTGAATACGGAAGTGATATGCTTTTTTTTTTTTTTTTTGCTGATGAAGATTAGCCCTGACTTAACATCTGTGCCAATCTTCCTCTACTTTATATGTGGGTCGCTGCCACAGCATGGCTGACAAGTGGTATAGGTCTGCGCTGGGATCCGAACCCACAAACTCTGGCCACTGAAGCACAATGTCTGGAACTTAACCACTACGCCACTGAGCCGGCCCCTGAGGTGCTTTGATTTACATCTTAAAAGAGTAACTTTGGCTTCCCTTCTGAGAATAGACTGTCATGTGGATGGCAATGAGAAGAGGATCAGGAAGATCAGTTAGGAGGATTTTTCAAAAAGTCAGGTGAGAAATTATGGTTGCTTGGACTAGGTTAGTGGCAATGGAGTTTTGGGGAAAAGAAAAGTAAGGTACAATTGATAGGATTTGCTAATAGGTTGAATGTGGACTGTGAAAAAAAAAAGATAAGAGCTTTAAAGATTTTTAGCTTGAACAACTTAAATGATAAGTTTGCCATTTACTGAGATGGGGGAATATTGCAAGAGCAGTTAATTTCAATATAAAAAAATGTCAGGATTTGGGGTTTGGGTATGTTTAATTTTACGTCTACTAGATTTAGATATGGAGATATCAAATAGGCTGCTAAGTCTAGAGTCAAGATAGAGTTCTAGACTAGGGATATACATTTCGGAGTCTTCAGTGAGGTGACTGTATACAAAAATCACAGGATTGAATGATGTTATAGAGACAACAGCTAATGAATTATAGATGGACCAAGAGAAGATTTCTAGATCTGAACAGTCGGTCTAGGTATAACCTTTGGTTATGTGTGAGAACACCAGGATTCAGCAAAGAGGATTGAGAAAGAGTAAGGTAGAAAGCAAGATGGAGTGTCCCAGGACCAAGTAAGGAAAGTATTTCAAAGAGGAGGAAATGAATATAATTGTGTGAAAAATCAAGTAAGATGATGACTGAGAAGTGACCATTGTATAAAGCAACATGAAGCTGATAGTAACCATCATAAAAGTTATTTCATGGGTAAATGGTAAATGTAAAGCCTAACTGAATGAGTTCAAGAAAATAAGAGAATATACAAATTGGAGAATACAAATATAGACAAAGCTTTAAAGGTGATTTGTTGTTAGATGGGCAGAGTAAATGGGATGGTAGTTGGGGGAAAACATGGGTTCAAGGGAGAATTGTTTTTTCTCCATATAGAAGCTAACACAGTATATTAGCAAGGGTGATGGTAATGAGCATGATTCAGCAGACAGGATGCAGGAGAAAGATGGGAGAATTGTTGGATCAATTTCCTGAGGGTGTAGGATCTAGTGCACAATTAGACGAGCTGACTTTGCTAGGAATGTAGACAGCTTATCTACAGTAACAGAAGGGGAGGCAAAGTGTATGATGGCAGATGAAGGCAGGGAGGGAGAAGTTAAGATGGCAATTTATGGAATATTATTGCAACAATTTTCTCAGTAAGAAGGGAGATGGTTAGTTCAGAGGATTGAAGAGGGGATTTTGAAGATTGATGAAGAGAGAAGGTAGAAGTCACCTAGCAGAGTGGAGGGTGAATGACTGAGGGATGTGTAGCAAAGCTGAGACTAATAGTCATTAATTAAAGTGAGAATTGTGGGCATCCTGCATCTTAACGTATTTCTCCAGCAAGTTCAGGAGCCCAAGGCAATGCATAAAGTAGGTGGAGAATTGAATTTAACCAGCATTTAGATTTAACTAGGAAATAAAAAAGAGAAAGAGAGAGACAAAGAGTTGTGTATAAAAGGGAGTGACTCTATGATGAACCTTTGAACTAATCATGGATAAAGACTGTTACATTTTAAAACAGGAGGAAAGAGCCACGTAAAAGTGATACATTTAATGGATTGTATATATCGAAGCGGATAGAAAATTATGGACTCATTGTACTAGGAGGAATGGTCTTGAAAGATACAAGGTGTTGTTAGGAAGTAAATACTTGAAAGTGCAATTATGAAAGACAGTTATTATTGGAAAAATGTCCATGCTATGCCTTGCATAGACTGCTAAGTCAGAATGGACGAAAATATATTTTGAGAGGAGGATGTTTGAGAAGAGAGGGTCAAGTGGTGGTTCATCTAGTGTATTTAAGACCCAGTCAGAGGATTTCTAACACCCCTTTCTCCATGTAAGAAAATTATTTTAAGTAATAACCATGAAAACCATAAAAATAACGAACAGGAAAAAAAAACCCAAAAAACACATAGTGGCTTAAATTTTTCTTTCATTGAATTTTCATGTACAATCACTGACCATTTTAACACTGGTATATGTAATACCAAGGAGAGCACAAACAACTCCCAATAGTTACAAACCATTATGAGCTTTCTCTTACAATGAACACATGTAGCCAAGTCTAAATGTGTGAGGCCAACTGTATAGAACTCGGAGTTCTCTTAATTAACTCCCATATGCATTAAAATGTTTATTAAAGGAAATTAATAAAACTCTGCTAATTTGAAGCCAAATATAGATTATATTTTAAAACTAATAGTAACTACAATTGATTAGTAGATAGCCCATTAAAAGATTTTTTGAGGGAGTCGTGTATTCCCACCAATATTTTGCAGAAATGATGCTGTTTAAAAATGCTGCCACATGGTAATAATAGCAAGCAGACCAACTTTACTCAGTTTTGTTATTGTTTTAAAATCCTCCACAAACAATTCATGGCTAATTACCTGTACCTGTGGTAAAATGCTCTCATCACTCTACTCTTAATATGACCAGGAAATTAGAAGTATTATCCTGAATATTGAAGTCATCCAGAAAGGATTACTGTTGCAGGAAATAACAATGAACAGGGTTTAAAATCCAGGATAGAAGGGTAGTTACTCAGGTGTCCACAGAGATCCTTTTGACAAGAGCAAGTGAGTGGTTTGATGCCATGGCATGAGTTTCTATGCTGTGTGTTTTAAGGGAGAAAGAGTTGCCACGGCCTAACATGGCAATGAAAAGTGAGATAGACCCGTACTCCATTGTAAGCCCAGTGGATTGTGGTCTAGTGAGTGATATAGGAGAGAAAGTCATTGCCCTTCAGAGGGCTACAGGGAAGGCAGCGTCATCACAATAGAGTCAGCATCTGACCTTCCAGATGTACAGGATGGTGCTGACCTGTATCCACTTATCTAGGTTTTACAGAAAAGGTATAAGATAGGCAGTGAGTCTCTGATTTAACATTGTCACCTATATCTTATCCCATGTGTAATTTTTAAACACCTCCATCCCAAATAAGATGTGAGTGTGAATGT
Organism: Ceratotherium simum simum; assembly: GCF_057802395.1. NCBI lineage: Eukaryota > Metazoa > Chordata > Mammalia > Perissodactyla > Rhinocerotidae > Ceratotherium > Ceratotherium simum. The sequence continues at coordinate 10,160,525 of NC_141935.1, read as the reverse complement.
TTGTGTGGGGGGCGGAGGGGTGTGATTTCGTTATGGCTCCTATATGTATGGCATATAGGAGCCATAATGTACTGGTTACCTTCTATTTACCATCAAGCAATACCTGCCTATCCCCATTTTATTCAAGAAACAAAATACAGATCAAATCTTGTGTTTTTTTCCTCAAGAATCACACTGCACCAGTGCCTCTCTTAGATGCAAAATATAACATCAAAAACCTAGAGAGGCCATTGCTTTCTCTGCTGGCATTCTTGCTTTAATCACTTCCCAGGGCAGACAAAGTTTTCCACTTCCTTACTGTCAGATTTACCTACAGATGTACAAGGACAGCTGACAAATAAGACCTTTCCCTTGGAATATCAAAATTAAATTTTATTGGACGATGTCTCAATATTTTGACGGTTTACCATATTCAAGTTTCTATGCTAAGTGCCTCAAATTAACGATGTGCTTTCTGCCTTGCAACAATCCTTTGAGGAAAGGAAGGTTATTAAGCTCAATTTGCAGACAAGGAAAATAAACCTTGGATGTGTCAAATGAACAGCCCAAGTTCACAGGGTTGACTGAGTGACAGAGCTGGTAGTCAAACTTCTGTTATTTTTCCTTAATAAGCAAAATAAAAGTAAAATTACACTCTGGTTTTCATTACTACTCAACAGTAGCTATTGAGTTCTACAGCAGTAACATTTTGAGTATCTGCAAATTGCTTCATTTCACAAAAGAAATCCATCAGAGAAAGTGAGTGGAGAGCACAGTTACCCCCAAATGCTACCTTAATAAGCCAACACCAATAATAACAAAAACATCAATAAAGACATAATCAAGGTTCTTATAAGCTCACATATTATCAAAATATTAAGGATATTTTTTTCTTAATAAATATTCCATAACTCCAAGATATATCACTTAGCATATTGAAGAGAAAAAAATATCTATTTACCCACTCCATATTTGAAATGCTGCAGCTCTCTTATACTGTTCTCCCAGAAGACTTAGGTCTTAGGAAGTACTAACCCTGATGAAACCATGCCTCCTCCCTACTCTTTTTCAGCCAGGAATGGACAATAACAAATGAACTACATTTAGATAAAAATCAACTTTATTAAAAACAATAAAGTCTGTGTGGAGTAAGAAATATTCCAAATCACATCTGAGCAATAAAGTGATTCAGAGGCTAAAACTCAGTTCTTTTTATCTTTCCTGAAGTTCTTAAAAGCACTTATTGTGCATTATTAATTGCTTACTTTATTAATTTTACCACAATACACAATTAATTGATTTCTCTGTGTGATGGGTATGTATACCTTTGTCTCCCACAACATACTATAAACATTTAGAGTACAGACCATTTGAAATCCTATATTTTATTCATGCTTAAATAAAGACCTAGTATAGAGCTTCATGAATAATAGTTGTTTAATATATAGTTGCTTAATGATATTCTAAAACTCTTGCCAAATACTAATTTGCTGTGTTATAATTCTACTGTGAACTCCACTTTATATATGGTAGCATAAAAGTGAAAAAGGATATATGTTAACATATGCACATATACATAGAGAATGTATTTAAAAGGATATAATATATAATATCTTAGGTTCCTGATGCACCCTTTCTAATGGCTCATAAGCCAGGTACTATTCTAGGATCGAGAGTTAGACAACAGACCTCCCTCATTGACCTTACATTCTGTGGAGAATGACAAGTGCCAGAAATCTCCATCATCTGTGGAGAATGATGAAGCATAAATAAGGAAAAGATAGAAGGTGACTGGAAGGTGGGAGGAAGGAGAGCTGCCATTTTGACTTGGTCATCATGAAAGACTGCTTTGATGAAGGGCAGAGGTCTCCAGTGTGATGGGTCTTCAAGTTCAGTTTATGTACGACAGAGTTGAAAGCCACCTGGCATGAATTGAGATTTGACAGGGCCTCAAACTTTGACTCTTTTTAAAAAAAGCGAAGAATGTCAAAATGAAATTAGCTACAAAAATGATAATTTCTTTGAAATGAGAAAATAAATCACTATAAATTAGAAATTTTAAAATTGCTAGTAAATGGTACAACCACAAAATCCAAGAAAATCATATCTTTTATTAATTAACTGACACCTTTTTGTACTATTTTTCTTCGTTTTTCGTTGCATACTGTTGAACACCTCCCATATGGCAATAATTTTCTGAAGAGTGAATGGAAGGATAATTCATTCTTTTCTCCAGCATAGTTGAGCAAAATTTGATTTTCTTTACTGGAGGATTAGAAAAATGTCTTTCACTTTTAAAGCAGGTATTGTAAATGTCATGTGAATTTTTAAGATTACTGTCAAAATTTTGGGAACTTCTATACAGCCCTGTTATATATAAGCTGTAAAATTTCAGGGCGTTTTAACATTTTTTTGTGGAGTAATTGTAAAAACTCTTTGAACTGACAATAATTAGTTTGTCATAGATGTGGACTCACTACAGTGCTATATTATCAGTTTTATATTATCTTTGTTAATATCAATATTTCATGTTAAATCATCAGGAAATTAAATTTTTTCCACATTCTATTTAAACCATTCTCTCCTCTTCACTAGTTGGATTATCAAACAATTTTTTAAGACTCAGTTCATTACTTCTTTTCAAAATGTATCTCTTTCAATGAATTACTGCTTTGGTGGAGATAATTTTTCATTTTTCTTCTGGATATCAAAATAATTTTAATTGATTTCATTACTCACTCCTATAACTTTCCTTTTAGAGACTGTAAATTTTTATCTTAACTATTCTCTAAGTTCTTTTATAATAGATTTTTTAAGATACAAAGGGGTATATACATACACATCAAGTCAAGAATCTATAATTTCTCACTTGTTTTGGTGAAATGTTTTAAAACATCTTTCATCTACATTAAAACCATTATCAAGGTGACATCAGCGTCATGGCGGAGTGAGCTTTCCCTTAAACTCTTCTCCCCATAAGATACAACAAAAGGAACAGTCACAGACCAACAACGGACTCCTAGAAAAGCAAGATCAGAAAGATCCACACTGCCACACATCTGAGAGTGGAACGTGCTGGGCCCCCAGAGGAAGTGGGGAGAGGTAAGGAGAACTCCTCTCCCTCCCCATCAGATCAGTGATCCCGGTCAGCGTGGCTTGCAGAGAGGGGGAGGGGCGGCCCTCTGCGGGGAAACCGTAGCTCTTCGGTCTCTCTCAGCCAGTGGGAAACTCCCATACAGAGGACTCAGTACTGCTACAGCTGAACACCCCAGGAAAGTGGATAACGAGGGGCGAGTGAGAAGCCCCCCACACCAGGGACCCAGCGGGCAAAAGAGACAGCCACCCCCCCACAAGCCAGACACTGCAGCTCAGCCAACCAGACCAGACCAAGTGGCCGGCAGATCGCAGCAAACAGCCGGGTCAGAACACAGAGGGCTCAGATTACACAGCCCTTATCCCGGACACAGTGGCGGCAGGTGGAAATTGCAACCAGATATTTCCAGGATGAGGAAAAACAAAGCAAATACAGGAACTACAATGCAAAGGTACATGAAATCACCAGACCAGAAGGAAAATGACAAGCACCCAGAAACCAACCCTGAAGGCACAGAAATCCATAACCTAAACGACAGAGATTTCAAAATAGCTATCATAAAAAAACTCAACGAAATATGAGACAACACAGACAAACAATTCAAAGATATTAGGAGTTTCTTCACAAAAGAGATTGAAATCATAAAGAAAAACCAATCAGTACTAATGGAGATGAAGAACACAATGGAGGAGATAAAGGATAATCTGGAATCTTTAAAGAACAGAGCTGACAATATGGAGGAAAGAATTAGCATTATAGAGGATAGGAATACAGATATGCTCCAGATGGAAGAGGAGAGAGAACTAAGACTAGAAAGAAATGAAGAAAGTCTCTGAGAAATATCTGACTCTGTTAGGAAATGTAACATAAGAATTATAGGTATTCCTGAGGGAGAAGAGAGGGAAAGAGGAACAGAGAGCCTATTCAAGGAAATAATAGCTGAGAACTTCCCAAATCTGGGGAAGGAGCAGGAAATACCAGTAAGTGAAGCCAATAGGTCACCTAAATACGTCAACAGACAAAGGCCCACTCCACGACACGTAGTGGTAAGGCTGGCCAAAGTCAGTGACAAAGAAACAATATTAAGGGCAGCTAGACAAAAATAAAAAATAACGTACAAAGGAACTCCCATGAGGCTCTGAGTGGATTTCTCAACACAAACTTTACAGGCTAGGAGAGACCAGAATGATATATTCAAAATACTGAAAGACAAAAACATTCAGCAAGAATACTCTATCCAGCAAAAATAGCCTTCAAATATGATGGAGAAATAGTAACTTTCCCAGATAAACAAAAGCTAAGGGAGTTCATGGCCACTAGACCCCCACTACAAGAAATACTGAAGAAGGCCCTCAGGCCTAAAAAAAAGAAAAGAAAGGGAATACAGAGCTTTGAGCAAGGAGAAAAATAGGTAGACAAACTCATAAAAATAGTAGATCTTTACCAGAATAGGTTAGCAACCACTTAAACACCAAAATCAAAGATCAAAGGAAGGAATTCACCAAAAATAAATTTAACCTCATCACTGTAAACACACACCCACAACACAAGATAGAATAAGGTATAATGAGAACAACTTAGAAGGGGAAGAGGAAAGTGATTGAATTGACTTAGTATAAGGAAATAAGAGGCCATCAGATAATGGACTATATCATACACAAGATTTTTTATACAAACCTCAAGGTAATCACTAAGCAAACAATCAAAATAAAATCACATATGCTAAACAAAGAGAAAACTAGAAGAGTCATAAGACAGAACAACCAAACTGAATTGGCAGTCCAAAACAAATGGGACAAGAAACAAAGGCAATGGAAAAGAACCAGAAAATAATGACAAAACAGCAACATTAAGCCCTCATATATCAATAATTACCCTAAATGTAAATGGATTGAACTCTCCAATCAAAAGATACAGAGTGGAAGGATGGATTAAAAAGCAAGACCCAACAATATGCTGCCTTCAGGGAACACATCTCAGCTCTAAAGACAAGCACAGGCTCAGAGTGAAAGGATGGAAGACAATACTCCAAGCTAATGGCAAACAAAAGAAAGCAGATGTTGCCATACCCACATCAGACAAAGTAGACTTCAAGATAAAACAGGTTAAGAGAGACAAAGAAAGGAAATATATAATGATAAAACAGACACTCCACCAAGAAGACATATCAATTATAAATATATATGCACCAAACATAGGAGCGCCAATGTACATAAAGCAACTATTAACAAACCTAAAAGGAGACATTAACAACAACACAATAATAGTAGGAGATCTTAATGCTCCACTCATATCAATGGATAGATCATCCAGACAAAAAGTCAATAAAGAAATAGTGGACTTAAATGAAAAACTGGACGAGATGGACCTAGTAGACATATACAGAGCAATCCATCCAACAACAGCTGACTACATATTCTTCTCCAGCACGCATGGAACATTCTCTAGGATAGACCATATGTTGGGAAACAAAACAAGCCTCAATAAATTTAAGATTGAAATCATAACAAGCATCTTTTCAGATCATAAGGATACTAAACTGGAAATCAACCATGAAAAAAAAACTGGGAAAGTGACAAAACTGTGCAGATTAAACAACATGCTACTGAACAACCAATGGATCATTTGATGAAATTAAAGGAGAAATCAAAAACTATCTGGAAACAAACGAAAATGAAAATATGCCATACTAAGCCATATGGTATGCAGCAAAAGCAGTCCTGAAAGGGAAACTCATAGCGATACAACCCCACCTTAACAAACAAGAAAAAGCCCAAATAAGCAACCTTAAATTACACCTAACAGAACTAGAAAAAGAAGAACAAACAAAGCCCAAAGTCAACAGAAGGAGAGAAATAATAATCAGAGCGGAAATAAATGAAATTGAGACCAAAAAAAACAGTAGAAAGGATTAATGAAACAAAGAGTTGGTTCTTTGAGACGACAAACAAAATTGACAAACCCTTAGCCAAACTTACTAAGAAAAAAAGAGAAAAAGCTCAAGTAAATAAAATTAGAAATGAAAGAGGAGGAATTACAACAGATACCATGGAAATACAAAGGATTATAAGAGAATACAATGAGAAATTATATGTCAACATATTGGATAATCTAGAAGAAATGGATAAATTTTTAGACTCATACAACCTCCCAAAACTGAACCAAGAAGAAACAGAGAATCTGAATGGACCAATCACAAGTAAAGAGATTGAAATAGTAATCAAAAACCTCCCAGAACCAGATAGCTTCTCTGGTGAATTTAACCAACATTCAAAGAATATTTAATACCCAACCTTCTCAAACTATGCCAAAAAATAGAGGAAGATGGAACACTTCCTAAATCATTCTACAAGGCCAACATCACCCTGATACCAAAGCCAGACAAAGACAATACATAGAAGGAAAATTCCAGGCCAATATTGCTGATGAACATAGACGCAAAAATCCTCCACAAAATATTGGCTAACCTAATACAGCAATACATCAAAAAGATCATACACCATGATCAAGTGGGATTTATACCAGGGACTCAGAGATGGTTTAACATCTGCAAATCAATCAACGTTATACACCACATCAACAAAACAAAGAATAAAAACCACATGGTCATCTCAATAGATGCAGAGAAGGCATTTGACAAGACACAACATCCATTTATGACAAAAACTCTCAACAAAATGGGTATAGAAGGAAAGTACCTCAACATAATAAAGGCTATTTATGACAAACCCACAGCCAACATCATACTCAATGGGGAAAGATTGAAAGCCATTCCTCTGAGAACAAGAACGAGGCAGGGCTGCCCACTCTCACCACTCCTATTCAACATAGTACTGGAGGTTTTGGCCAGAGCAATTAGGCAAGAAAAAGGAGTAAAAGAAATCCAAATAGGTAACAAAGAAGTGAAACTCTCACTATTTGCAGATGACATGATTTTATATATAGAAAACCCTAAAGAATATGTTGGAAAACTATTAGAAATAATCAACAATTACAGCAAAGTCACAGGGTACAAAAATCAGTCTACAAAAATCAGTTGCATTTCGGTATGCTAATAACGAACTAACAGAAAGAGAGCTCAAAAAGATATCAAAAAGATTATCAAAAAGATAATACCATTTACAATTGCATAAAAAAGAATAAAATATCTAGGACTAAATCTTACCAAGGAGGTGAAAGAGTAATCAAAACAGCATGGTACTTGTACAAAAATGGACACACAGATCAATGGAACAGAATTGAAAGCCCAGAAATAAAACCACACATCTACGGACAACTAATTTTCGACAAAGGAGCTAAGAACATACAATGGAGAAAGGAAAGGCTCTTCAATAAGTGGTGTTGGGAAAACTGGACAGCCACATGCAAAAGAATGAAAGTGGACCATGTGCTATTGCCATTCGCAAAAATTAACTCAAAATGGATTAAAGACCTGAAGGTGAGACCCGAGACTATAAAACTCATAGAAGAAAATATAGGCAGCACACTATTTGACATTGGTCATAAAGGAATCTTTTCAGATGACGTGCCTACCCAGACTAGGGAAACTAAAGAAAAAATAAGCAAGTGGGACTTTATGAGACTAAAGAGCTTCTACAAGACAAATGAAACCAGAATCAAGATGAACAGACAACCCACCAGCTGGGAGAAAATATTTGCAAAACATATATCTGACAAGGGGTTAATCTCCATAATATATAAAGAACTCACACAACTGAACAACAAAAAAACAAACAACCTGATCAAAAAATGGGCAGAGGAAATGAACAGACACTTCTCCAAAGAAGATATACAGATGGCCAATAGGCACATGAAAAGATGTTCAACATCACTAATCATCAGGGAAATGCAAATAGAAACAACACTAAGATATCACCTCATGTGTGTTAGAATGCCTATAATCGCCAAGACAAAAAACAACAAATGTCGGAGAGGATGTGGATAAACAGGAACCCTCATACACAGCTGATGGGAATGCAAACTGGTGTAGCCTCTATGGAAAATGGTATGGAGAGTCCTCAAAGAATTAAAAATAGAAATACCCTATGATCCAGCTATCCCACTACTGGGAATCTATCCAACGAACCTGAAATCAACAATCCAAAGAGGCTTATGCACCCTTATGTTCACTGCAGCATTATTCACTATAGCCAAGAAGTGGAAGCAACCTAAGTGTCCCTCGACTGATGAATGGATCAAGAAGATGTGGTATATATACACAATGGAATACTACTCAGCCTTAAAAAAAGACAAAATTGTCCCATTTGCAACAACATAGATGGGCCTGGAGGGTATTATGTTACACGAAATAAGCCAGAAAGAGAAAGACAAACACTGTATGATTTCACTCATATGTGGAATATAAACCAACACATGGACAGAGAAAACTGTATTGTGATTACCAGGGGCAATGGGGGTAGGGGGTGTGCACAAGGGGTGAAGGGACATATATCTATGGTGATGGACAAACAAAAATGTACAACCCAAAATTTCACAATGTTATAAACTATTAAAACATCAATTTAAAAAAAAAGCATTATCAACTTTAAAATTCTTTTTTCAATTTATTTGCATTTGAGTTTGTAAAACATCATTGTCCCTATGTTGCAAAACTTGATTGGCAGGATTGCCACATTTTTGGAATCTGGCTATAGGGAGATTGAGTAGGTGTTTAGTGGTATATACCTTTTTTTCACAGTTACTTCTACGTATAGTCAAGTTGTTGTTGGCTGTTCTGGTGCAGGAATGGATTTCCAGCAGCTTTCCTATCTGAGACTGCATTCACATAGCTGGCATCTTTAATGATAGTAAAGAAAAAGGGTTTCATATGAATACATCCTGGGGCCTTACCATTGTCATCTAGCAGGAGTAGATATACAAAATGGTAAATTGGTGCGAAAAAAGGCAATAACCCTAACCAATTGTGGTTAAAGTATCTTCCTTTTAATCATGTAGCTATATTATCAGGGCCCGGCCCAGGGCCTTAAAAATGGTTCGTGTTAATGAGGGGCTCTCAAACTTAAATTTCATTAGCTGTGCAGTGAATCCAACGCTAGAGGCCAGTGAAATTAGATCACATTGAAGACATAGAGACAGATTTGGAGAGAGACTCAGAAGAGGTAGGATCTTGTAGAAACTGCTAAGGATTTTGAATTTAATACTAAGGTAACCATTGGAGTGTTCAGAGAAGGGAATTAACCTTATCTGATTTATTTACTAACAGAACTGTTTCGGCAGCTGACTGGAGAATAACCCTTTGGGGGTAAAGAGAGGACTCTTGGAGCCCAGTTAGGAAACAGGTTTAGTAGTTCAGGTGTGGGATGATGGTGGCTTAAATTAAGGTGTTACCATTAAGAGTTGTAGAGGTAAAAAGTGCTTAGATTGGGGCAGTACTTTGAAGGTAGAGTTGAAAGAATTTACCGAAGGATTTGAGAGTGGTGCCAAAGAAAGAAACAAGTCAAGATGGATACCAACATTTTTGGTCTGAGAGAATACATGTGCCATTTCCATGATTGCTAAGACTGAGGAAGGGCAGATTGTGGAAGGAATCAAGACTCTGCTTTGGCCATGCACATTTTGGGATGCCTATTGAACATGTAAGTGGAAGAGAGTTTGAGTACCTAACTGGATCCATGAGGTTGGGGATTGGTGGAGTTCAAGACCAGATAGACAGATTTAGATATCATTAGCTTTGTCAAAGCTTTGGAACTTGATGACGTTCCCTAAAGACTGGGGTATAAACAGAGAAGAGAAAAAATACGAAGACTGATCCTGGGACACATCTACAAGTAGAAATCAGGAACTGGGAGAAATACAAGGAGGGCAGGGGTCCAGAAAAGAGAAGAAAATGTTGCAAGAGCTTGTGATCAATGATACATGGCTGGCTTCATAGGCATGGTAGGGTCCGATGCTTGGTTTAGGACTTTGCTGTCACCATCATGAAATTCTTAATAATTTTATCTTTGAACCTGTGTTTCATAAATGAAGTACAATAGGAGAATGGAGCATGCATGTGAACACAGAAGATACGTGGACTATGAATGTCCACCATTCACCATTTGCTTACAGCTTTTGAAATATCCCATGAACTCGCAATTCCAGTGGGCCCCACAATATTTGGAACTGCAACAAAACTCAAAGTGAATGCAAGGTGAGCATTTTGCATCTATGATTGAATAAACAGAGGTGATGACAGTCCAGAAGGCCAGGCTTTCCATTCAAATGAGAACTTGATTCAAAGCGGAAAGAAGGCAATTGCATTCTGAAAAAAAGCATGATTGACCAAGGAAACCTATCATATGCTTTCCTGCCCGTGTTACTTCCCTGCATTGGTCAACTACTAATGCTGAAAGTGATGACATACATGTTGGTCAAAGGGCACAAAGTTTCAGTTACAAGATGGGTAATTCTGGGAATCTAATGTACATTATAGTGACTATTATTAACTATAGTTAATAATACTGTGTGGTATACTCGAAATCTTCTAAGAGAGCAAATCTTAACTGTTCTCACCACACACAAAAAAAGTAACTATGTGAGGTGATGGATATGTTAATTAACCTGATTGTGGTAATCATTTCACAATCTATATGTATAATAAATCATCACGTTGTACACCTTTAAAAAGTCACATTGTACAACCTAAATATATAAAATTTTTATTTGTCAGTCATATCTCAATAAAGTTGGAAAAAAGAAAATGATGACATATGAGGAAGTAGAAAGATAGGACAACCCATAATTGGGTTTTTTTTTTTTTGCTTTCCGTCCTTCCTTCCTTATGATTAAATCAAAGATAGAGAGCATTGGTGGAATGTGGAACAGGAATTAAAATAAAAACAGTTTAGTTCGATTTTGCAATGTTTCCACTGTTCTAATAATAACAAAATGCATATGCATGTATAAGCAACAAAATACTAATTGTATAAATCTTAGATTCTACATATGAATTAAACGCTCTTATATTTGCATTTAAAACCGTCATTGAACAATATGAAGATAAGCGGTAAAATTCATCCAAGTAATTTGAATTTTTAATTCCACAAACACTATGACAAATCAACAGAGAGACTATAGAGGAAAGGATAAAACTTTCTATTTTGGTACCTTTAAAGGCATTTTATTCCTGTTTTTTGAACAAGAAACCCCACATTTTTCACGAGCATCTATAAACTATGTAGCCAGTCCTGAAACTGTGTCAAATGTTGTTGAAAGGCACTTGTGAGATGAGAAGTGAGGATTAAAAGCTGTGTTTTTATCTCTACATATTATAGAGAGAAAGCTATAGATACTCTGATGTAGAGATATTTGTTCACTTCTGTATTACAAGTGCCTATAACAGTTTCAGGCAAGAGACGTACATGATAAATTTTTTTCCAGTTTTACTGAGAAAGAATTGTATCACTGTATATGTTTAAGGGATACAGAATGATGGCTTGATTTACGTATATTGTGAAATGATTACCTCAATAGGGTCAGCTAACATCCATCTTATCATATGGATACAATAAAGACACATGATAAATTTGAGTGACTATATTGGTGAATGAATGAGAGAGTAACACATATGGCTTTTAAAAATATATTTGCATGACTAGAAATACCCCTTACACAATAGGAACCATATTTATTTCACATAGGAAATGAAAAGAGTGAAAGAGAGTTTTCTAAAATATACGTGTGTGTGTGTGTGTGTTTATTCACACATACATATATATAAATTTATTGCAAGCACTGCATCTGGGCGATCAGCCTGAGAGTAATAAAAGTAGTTTGTGGAAAAAATCCATTGAATCTAATAAGCTGTGCTAACTACACAGAAATTCTCAAGATATCTGAGTAATTTCCCAAAGAAGCCTTGTTAAACATATCAGATTGTTGAAGACAGTAAACAATTGGTTTATTTTTATGGGATAGTTTATTTTTATGGGATAGTTGTTAAGGCAACACACGCACAGACATGCACGCACATGCGCACACACATTGATTTTACAGCTGAACAACACTAGATTGAAATCTTGGGTAAAAGATGAATAATAGCTACAAAATTGGTGCAACTTGGATATGTCAGTTAGGATTCTTAGTAGCAAACAATAGAATCCACTCTGAACAGTATAGGTGAGAAATAATTTATTAAAGAATATTAGGCAGCTCACAAAATCTTCAGGGAAATGAGAAAAACTGGCTAGAAGCTATGTATCTAGAAACAATATGCAACTATACTCTGAGAGCTTTACCACCAAGAGAAAACATCACTGGCATTAATGCAGCATAAAACCAGACTCTGGGAGCTCCACTACTGTTGGTCTTTAAGAATCTCCAACACACATGTTCCCAAAGATTAATTTCATGCTCATCATCTTCCCCATGTAGCCCCCTCTAAATTAAGTCTCATGACGGTGTATCTGCTTAGAGAAGCATAGGACATAGTCCATCCCTAGGGGCAGAGAGGATGGGCTAATGAATTTTGACTTCTACCTGGGGAAGCAAATCTCATAAAATGAGGATTTATTCAAAACCTGGAAGAAGTTTCCAAAGATGATGGGAACCGTAAATATGGTCAATGTCTACTACATTTGTTTAGTTAGCTCCTTTTATGGACATTGGTTTCACTTGGTAATGCTGTTTTATAAAATGAGGTAACATCTGCAAACGTGGACATTATCCACATTGTTCAAAACATGGACATTATCATTGGTGGGTAAAACTTATATATTCGTAGAAGCTTTGACTATTTATTATATATAGTCAGTCAAGTCCTGCTACCTCTGTCAATAAAATGATTGTAGCCAGATACTTAGTCTGATGCTAATAAAAATTCATATTATATAACTGTGTATCTTATTCCAATTATAATTGCACATTCCATAAGGCTTACTAATGGGGATAAAAATCACTGGCCAAAAGATGCCGCTATCATTTTCAAATGAAGCTCAATAACATTAAAATCTATTATTGGCATTCCAAGATTTTGCGACAATCTCTGTGGGAATGGATATTGTGAATCCTGCCATGAGAGACTGAGCCCGCAAATCGACATACCAACATATTAGCTTTCATAGAAGAAAAGGCTGATAGCTAGATCTCAAGTTTGTGGTCAGTTGCTAAAACAACTCCCACTTTTGAGACCTATTGGGAAGTTAGTTTTCCTTAGGGAGATCCTTCTGCCATAACTCACAGCATTTTTCATTAACTCGTGGCATCTCATTTCCTCAGACTTCTACAATCTACAGTGAAACTTTTAAAATTTGAAAATGGAAATTAATGAAACCAGGTTATTTTTAATTATCATTCAAATTTATTGTTTGCTTTTCATCTCTGCTGTAAGTTTCATAGGCTTAAAAGAAAATCTTTGAAACTGTCAGTGACTAAAGTAAGTAGCTTCGTAAATAAATGCCTTGTCAATTTGTATTAGAATTGCTTGCCTGATTAAAAAAGGAGACAGTAATTAAGTGTTTGCCTGTTAATCTAACTGTTATTTAGAAGTCATTAATGAAAACGGTTTATGGGTTCAAGAGGCATTCTATATTTAAATTAATTCTCTTGCTAAAAGCTAGACTAGATTGGCACAATATTCAACACTCTGGGAAGCAAACTATTGAATTAAGAGAGGCATTGAATGAAAAGGATATCTTGCAATAGTTTATATTTGGTTGCTGCCTTTTAATGTAATTCTATATAAACATCATTGGTGTTATTTTTTTTACTATTGAAATGAGCAGTCATATTACTATAAAAATTAAAGGAGAAATAAAATGAGAAAAAGCAGCAAGAGCCCTTCTTTTCTTATTCTTGTCCTCAAATTTGCCCTAGAGTTTTCTAATTGCAATAAATTGGACTTACACTTTGGCTAGAGAGAAGAATTCAAAAATACTGCAATGAATGTTGTATTTTATCTGTGAAAGACAAAATCATCAAAGGAGGTTGAATACACAAACTGTTAAATGAAGACACTTTGGATACAGCGTTAAAAATGTCCATCTTAATCTTTAATAATTACAAGGGGCTTGAAAAAATAAGAATACACCATAACTTTAAAATCTAAGGGGTATGAGATGAAGGAGAGGATTCAGGCAGGAGTCATTACCTCAAATGCAACTTAGAATAGCTTTTCGTGACCTTAATCAATGTTAATCCCACCCCTATTATCTCTAGTAACTGGCTTCATTTTCCTTATATATTATATTTAATTTGTCATTATGTGTTCTTATGTTTAAAAATTTATGTAACGTTCATCTTTCCATCCAAGCTATATACTACACAAGGCTTTGGAATACATGGTGTTTTTCCACAGCTCCAATACTGTCTTTAGTGCTGCATTTAGCTCTGGTCAATGAATTTTTTGGTTGGCTGTGTAGATATGATGTTTCAATTGATGGAAAATTGTAATAAAAATTAGAAGGAAAAAGGGTCAAGATTAATATTAAATTTATTAGAATGGACGACTTAGTTGGTTATCAATGACAGGTATTATTTCTCCTTAACAAAAAAGAGAGGGAGGGGGCCGGCCCGTGGCTGAGTGGTTCAAGTTTCGCACCCTCCGCTTCTACGGCCCAGGTTCGCAGGTTTGGATCCTGGGCACAGACCCACTCCACTCACCAGCTATGCTGTGGAGGTGACCCACATACAAGATAGAGGAAGACTGGCACAGATGTTAGCTCAGGGCGAATCTTCCTCAACCAAAAAAAAAAAAAGAGGAAGATTGCCAATGGATGTTAGCTTAGGGAAAATTTTCCTCACCAATAAATTAATTAATTACTTAATTAAATAAATAAATGAGAAGGACAGGGAGGAGGCAGAGGAGGATAACCTTAAAAAAGGATCATATTAGTTTATTAATCTATAAAGTAGATTTAATAATATCTATATCAATGGATTTTATGAAGTCTGAATTCAATCATTAATAAATGTGTGCAGTATGTACCTAGTACTTACTAAGCAAAAAATAAAGGTGTTTACCCTGAAAATTGTGAGATATTCATTGATTTTATAATACAGTGAGGTCACTGGACTCAAACCAATTCAACAAAACTAAAAATATTACCTTTTTAAGCAAAAAATTGCCATTCTAGTTGATAAATCATGTCACATGGCATAGCTCAGTATTTTACTGAGGAGTTTCATGACACACAGTAATGGTTAATTTCTTGCATTATTTCAGGTACACTAAAAATTGTGCAAAGAGAGGATTCTCACTCACACAAAAACACATGTAATATTACAGAGTAAGATTGTGTTAATGTCTCAATTTACATTTTACAAAAAATGAGCGGAAGTAAGTTGGTCATAGAGTGTAGAAGTAGATGCATCGTATCTCCTCACAGTTTCCTCTGGTCTTATCACAAGTCAGGAATAACTTTGTTTACAAACAATATTTCCACTTAAGGCAATATTACAATCATTGGGACCTACTAGCTCCTGAACCAAAATCAGTGTCAGAATAGCACATATTCTGCTAGGGAAAAAGCCAAATCACGCATTGCCAATGTTTTTATCTGCCTGGAGGGAACTGATGCCCATTATTGTGTTGGAGTTGAATCCCAGAGTGAAGATGGAATAGGACTGATATCATCTGTGATGCTCTGCCTTCACCCATACTAAATCTTGGTGATATTCAGCGAGAGTGAGAGGTAATATGAAAAGATGTTGCTTCTATATGGAATTTTCTCTTTTAGCAATTGGCCTGTTATGTGAATTCTTTTGGATTGGTTTTAACAGACATTTTGACTGAGTGTCTTCTTAGTATAAGGAATTACGTTAGAACTATATATATTCATGGGCAATGCATAGTCTCCAAGTTCAAAAAACTTATATTCTGGGAGGCATAAAAACAAGAAATAAGCAATGATAAAACGTTGTGACAGCTGCTTACGGATAGAGTAGTTTACAGGGGCATTAGAAGAGACCCCATAGAAGAAACGTCCAGTCTTGTAATGAGAGCTAAACAAAGGCTCAGTAGAAGTGGTAATGTCTATACTAAAATCTGAATGATCAATAGGAGATAATCTGACCCAGTGGAGCTTGTACACAGAATTCTAGGGCTGCAAGGTTAACATTGCAAAACTACATGGATATAAGAGAACAAGATAGTCCATAGAACTAAAATTAGGGCTCTAGAACTATATAGAAAGAGCTGATATTTACAAATCATTGTAAATATTTCTGTGCTTTACATTATTTACTCATTTACTACATCTCCCTACTGGGTAGATGTAATCATTATCACCATCAATCACCTCCCCACATTTTACTGTCAAGGATCTGGGACACAAGGAGATTGAGTAGTTTACCCAAATCGCGCAGCAAAGAAGTGGATGAGTCTTCATTTAGAACCCAGGAAAGTTGAATCAGAAATCTGTGGTCTCAGCCACTACTCTATATGGCTTATTTAGTGTAATTTGGGGAATGCTAAAAGATGCCTAGAGAGAATGAAGAAATAGAATTTAGATATTGAAAATTTCATAAGCCATGTTAAAATAATTAGGATTTCATTCTGAGAACAAATGCAGATCCAACAAACTGTTGTAAACACAAGAATTCCATGCTTTGGTGGCTAAATAAACATCTTTCAATTTGCAGTGTGGAGAATAGATTGCAGGAAGGTTACACCAGAAGGCAGGGATGTAAAAAGCTGTTGATGAAATTTAAGCAAAAGAAAATGGAAGCCTTGGCTATAGATATTGTGATGAACAGAGAGACATGGAAAGAGCCACGAGATATTTGAAACGCTGAATCGACACAAATTATTACTTTGTAAATGTGTTGGGATAGAAAAAATTAAAGAGAGACAAAAATGACTCTCAGGTTTAACACTTGAGAAATAAAAGGTTAATAGTTTTATTTACTGGGATGGTAGAAATGAGTTCACTCTTAGACATGTTACATTGAAGATATTTGTGAAACTATTAGGTGTAAAAATATATAGGCAGCTGGTCATATGAGATCTGAAGCTAATAAATGTTATCTGGTGTGAATAGGCACCAAATAGTTCATTCACTTGTTCAACAAGTAACAAGTATCTGCAAAGCACTTAACATGTACTAGAAAAGTGCTGAAAGTGATAGATAGGGTCTTTGCTGCAGAAAAGTGGAGATGGATAATAAACAAGCAACCAAGGTAATTACAGGTAATGGTTAGTGCTGTGAAGAATAAGCAAGCTTATGCTGTTGAGAGTGACTCAGAGAGCTGTATTCAGATTGAGTGGTCATGGAAGACGTCTCTGTGAAGGAGACATTGGAGGAAAAATCTGAATGATAAGAAGGGACAACATGGTGATTAAGAGTGTGGGTGCTCAAGTAAGAGAACTGGGTTGGTATCTCAGCCTTGTAACATGGTAACTATGTGGATTGCCAAATTATTTAAACCTTCTTAGTCTCAATTTCCTCAATTATAAAATAGAGGTGATGATAAAATGCCTATTTATTGAGAAGGGATTAAGTGAGTTTGTATAAATCATTTAGCATAATTTCAGTCATAAGAAAAATATTGAATGAATATTTTCAGTAATAAAATAATAGTAAGTCCTTTCCTATTATTTCACCCAGCTCATCAGGGCAGGAAAACATTTGTGGGTTTTCTAAGCCGTTAATTGAAAGTAGGCATTTGGTTACAGTGTCCTCGCTATGTATTTCCTTTGCAAATGTACAGTGGTGGTGAAAAACTGGCTTAGAGTGTAGAATTTAGAAATAGCAACTATCTGGCTCACCTTTAAAGCATGTACAGGCCATAAAGGATTTGGGACTGAGAGCCATATTGTGTATAAACTAGAATCCCTCATTATACATAAATCTTCTTGTTATTGTGTTTTGTTGTTAAGTAAGCCTGAGTAAACAATTTAATGTGTTTTTTAATGACTTCAGTGGCAATTAGGCTGGTTATTCATTGTTTCTAAAGACCTTTGTGGTCCAGGATAATATGGATTGCTTCCTTATTCAGCATGTTGATAATGACTTCATTTCTTTTAAAGTATTTCATTTTAAAAATTATTTGCTGCTTTCTGCTTATAAACAAAACTATAAGCTTGGTTTTCATCCAAAGGAAAAAGTACAAAGACCTTTGATTCTCAAGACATTGCCATGTTTCAAATAGAAGGAAAGAAATGGAGAATGGTTTGTCTAAAGTAAAGCATATGTAAGTCTAACGTCTTCTGGTAGTTGGGTGTATATTTGTATGTGAGTGGTGTGTTTGTGTATAATCTCTGGTCAAAAATATATGTTTTCCGTTTTTGGTAGGTGAAATACACAAAGCAAAAATTTGAAGTCATCTAAATAGTTTCTAATAGACAATCTTTTTTTGCTGGGAAACATTTGCCCTAAGCTAACCTGTGTTGGCAATCTTCCCCTCTTCTTTTTTTCCTCCCCAAAGCCCCAGTACACAGTTGTAGATTCTAGTTGTAAGTCCTTCTAGTTCTTCTACGTGAGCCACAGCCACAGCATGGCTACTGACAGACGAGTGGTGTGGTTCCGCGACCAGGAACTGAACCCGGGCCACTGAAGGGGAACACGCCAAACTTGAACCGCTAGGCCATCAGGGCTGGCTCTGCATTTCTTTATAGTCATAGATATATTTGTATATTTAAATGTGTTCATATATATTAAATGTTATATAAATTATTTAGTTTTATAGGTTTTTTATCATTTATTTAAAAATCTATCATACTGTACTATATTTCTCTGTAATTTGCTTCTTTTTGCTTAACTTTACATTTGTTAGACTCTACATTGTTAATTTAAATTGTAGTTCATCCATTTCATTGCTATATATCATTAATATTACTTTGCATATGTCTTATTATATATGCATATATAAAAATATATGTAAGTATAAACCATAATTTACCTTCACAAATTGATTCCAGGATTTTTTTTTTGTTTTTCCGATTGAATTTCATTATAATGCTTTAACATTGTTTCTGTCGGTGCTGGTCTGGAAATCCAGCTCCTCTTTCTGAAGAGGGTTTCCTTCTTTCCTTACAAGCAGACACTATATATATATATAAAAAATCCATTTTATATAGCAAATATGCAGTTAGGTATTTTTATTTTTTAAGTGGGGATGTTCTGTAGTTTATCTGGTCTGCCAGAATGTCAAAAGTATATCCATTGGATTTTAACATGATATAGTTTTACCCAACTTTCAAAGAAACCCTCTCAATCTTATATCGCTTTTCAGCTTTTGCTCTGTTCTCTTCCTCTTAATCATAAGAAAACTCATATAAAGAATCTCCATGTCTTCACCTCCAAGCCTTTGGCATTCTCAAATTAGACCTAATTCACCATCGACCATCCCAAACGATTATTAGGATGCTTGTCAATTTTCGTTGATGTCAATTCAATAGTCACTCTGCAGTCTTCACCTTTCTTAACCCTCGGGATTATATTCTGTTATATGGATGGTATAATGTTTCGTATTACTTCTTATTTCAAACACTCTCTGCTTAGCTTCTGTGAAACAGTTTTCACATGGTTTTCCTACATCCTTGGTCATAATTTTTCAGTATCGTTTCCTGGTTTGTCTTAGCCAAACATTAAATATTAGGTTTCCTCAAGGCAGAGATCGTAGTTTCTCTCTACCTTCATGACCACTTCCCAGTAATTCCATCTGTGCACACTGCTTCAATTCTTAGCCGTAAGTAGATGACGTGCACATTTACATTTTCAGATTTGTTTATGCAACTGCTGACTTATCTCCTCAGAAATGATTCATCACATTCACTCAAGATTCAACATGTCCAAAATAAACCCACATTCTTCTGTAAAAAATTAATTAAAAAAAGAAAGAGGAAATCCTGTCTTATTCCACTGTTCCCTGTCTGCATGGCAGCAGTACCATCCTGTCACACAAGCCTGACTCCAGGATAACCAACGTAACATTTTCATGTCCTACCAATCTCTCCTCTCGCTCTCCCCTATTTCCTCCACATAAACTACTGAATTAGTCCTCTAATCCCTGTCTGCATCTGTCCCTTCATCCATTCCTTCTTTTACCGCAGTAAAGCCAGAGTCATCTATCTAAAATGCAAAATCAAAACATGCTCCTCCATCTATACTTTCTTTGAATGATTTGAATGACTTCCTATTGCTTCCAGAAAATATATAAAACTTGTAAGGAAGTCTATAAGCTCTGCAGCGTCTCGACCTTACCCAGCTCATCTCAGAGCTCATCTATGATGTGACTTGCTTTCTTGATCTGGTCAGAGGGATAGTCTTCAAGCCCTCACTGCTTCCACCTAATTCCAGGGTATTCTACATATTCTCACCTCTCCATGGGCACACTTCCTTCACACTTCTCCTACTTCATGCTTAATTCTGCAGATACTTGCTCAACTGTTAGTGCTCTCAAGTGGATTCTGACTCCTAGCGCCCCTGTGTACAGCAGAGTGGAACCCTGCCTGGTCTTTTTGTGCCATCCTCTCCCCTTCCAGGGCTATATCAGACAATGCTCCACTGCTATTCACAGGGATTTCATGGCCAATTTTTTCTGAAGTGGGTGGCCAGGTACTTCTTTCTAGTCTGTCTAGTCTGGAAGCTTTGCTGAAACCTCTCCACCATGGGTGACACTGCTGTTATTTGAAATACCGGTGGCAGAGCTCTCAGCATCACAGCAACACGCAGCCACCACAGAGTGACAACTAACAGACAGGTTGGTGTGGTTCCCTGACCAGGAAATGAACCCAGGCCACGGCAATGAGAGATCCAGATCTTAACCACTAGACCACCAGGGCTGGCTCTACTATCCATAGGTCCTTTCTCTTTTTAAATTCAAGTTATCGATAACGTGGATTAGAACTTCGCCATTATACTACGAGTGCCGTGAAGTCAGGGACCTGGCATGTAGGAGTCCTCAATAAGTATCTACTGAATGAATTCATATCATAGTGGCCACTGATTCTCTTTTCTTGCTCCCTCCCACCCCCACCTTCCATTTCTATTCACTGTCTTACCCTTCATCCATAAAGAAGACCGGTCTCCTAGTTAAATTTTTAGCAAAAGCTCCACAATCCTAGTCAAATTTTAACATCAAACATACTAAAATTTCATGTCTTCAAAAATTGATTTGGTATACCCTGCACATTTAGATTGGCATTTTTTTCTTCTTCTTTCTCCTCTTCCTCCCACAGCTTCTGTTTGACTTGTGTCTGAAGCAGATTGAATCAAAATTATCATTAAAAATAAAAGTTATGCGACACCCACAGATGCAACTTTATTTTAAGCTAGAAACTCAACTCTTGTTTGACCTAGTTTGAGAGAAACAGTGGGCAGCACTTTGAAGCTGAGTCTATGAGCTACTTGCCATATAGAACTAGACTGATGTACTTTAGTTTATTTATCCTCCAATTCCCAATTATAAGTGTTGCTACTACTAATGGCATTGGCCAGTTTCTTTCTAGTCATTAGAGGCGGTATCATTGTGGTAAAAGCATGGAATCTGGGGCCAGACGCCCTGGGTTTGTGTCACGGCTCAGCCACTTAGAGGTTGTGAGACCTGGGCAAGGAACCTAGCCTTTCCGTGTCCCCATTGTATTATCTATATAATGGGAATGACAATAATTATGGCTCCTCATATTTTAGTTTCAGCTTTTAAATCTAACACACTTAGAACAGTGACTAACACATGCTAAGTACCATACAAATGAGTTATTATGATCCGTCTCCGGTTGGGCTATGTCTGTTTTCTTCCTATTTAATAGAATTCATTTGTAAATTCTTTACAATTAGTTTTACCATGAAGCTTTAAACTTCTTAAAGGTTCATTTTTCATAAGATAATTAATTTGTTCATTTGAGAGTCATTTGTTTTCATTTGTTTCTTAATAACATGTTGTCCAGTTTCTACATAATTTATTAAATGGATTTGAAGTTATAGTGATAGTTTTTAGATATATTGTCCAATTTGGCATTTCCTTTCATGTTGAAAACTTTAACCTAAAGGAAGGAAATTTTTAATTTTCATCTCTTTGACTTCAATGTGAATTTGGGCCAGCAGGTAATTAGATTAGGAGCATGGTCCAGGATGACTATTTGAATTTTTCTCTTTAATTACTTCTCAAATTAAAATCTAGGATTGTTAAAAGAAATCTATCAAAAACACAGTGCTCTGCTAAGATGTTTTATAATTATTAAATAGTTGTAGTTCTAGTGTTTTATTTCTCCATGTCCTAGTCTTTCTGTCTCTTTAATAAAATCAGCTGCTTTTCTGATATCTTCTAAGATTGAATTTCCATTCAAAATGCAGGAATATCCATATTTCAGGAGTAATTTGACAAGAAACTGTACATAATATTCTAGGTCAACCTGGCAGGATGAATATGTATTGAGCAAACTTACTTGTATGTGTTTTTAGTGTTTCTATAAGTACTTCCAATCTCCCTCCAGAGTAGATATTGCATCTGCTCTATGCATAAGGCTATTTTATTCAGTCCTCAAATTTACTATGTAGTGTCACTTATATTGTAAATAGCATTTGAAGTTGTATTTTTTATTCTATTTCATGTGTATGAAAGTTTATTTTAGGAAACAGCAAATGCAAACATTTGTCTTTGGTGAATTCTATATTACATATCAAAAATCCCTGTTAGGTATTACTCTTAAAATTTGAGAAGTAATTAAAATCAGCATTTTCATATTTAATGGCAATTATTTAAGTCATATACTCTTTGTCAAAGAATTGTCCTCCTCTGTCTGGGAAAATCTGCTCTCTGTACTCAAGGGTTTAGAGAAGGTTCTGGGAAATGTTGTAGAAGTGGGTGACTGACAGTGAGTTCAATTGAGTTTCAAGTATCCCAGCCATTTTCCACTCACATCCAATTTATGATTTTACTTTAAGGTATAAAGTAAAATAATACTATTTCCTAAATATTAAAATATTTTTAAAAATTTAAAATTAATGAGTATTACAAAAGAGTTTTTTTTATTCCAGATTGATTTGTAAGCCTTAAAATATTGGTAGATAACATTTAAACTATGTATCAAGAGTAAGAACATTGGATTTGGGGGTAGATTTAAATATAAAATAGGAAAATGACCTCATATAAGCTGCTGAAAATTAGGCTTCAATTTCCCATTTCCCCAAATCCACTATGCTAATAACCTACTTAAGTTTAAAATTATTAAAATAATCAAAAGCATAATTTATATTAAATCCATTTTCATGGAAGGATATTACAATATCAAAACTTATTCTGGCCAGCCCAGTGGCGTAGCAGTAAAGTTCACACGTTCCGCTTCAGCAGCCCGGGTTCGCCGGTTCGGATGCTGGGCGTGGACATACTCATTGCTCATCAAGCCATGCTGAGGCGGTGTCCCACAGAGAAGAACTAGAAGGACCTAAAACTAGGATATACAACTATGTACTGGCGCTTTGGGGAGAAAAAAGAAAAGAAGGAAGATTGGCAACAGATGGTAGCTCAGGGCGAATCTTCCCCCCCCAAAAAAAAAAAAAAAAACTTATTGAAACCCATGGTAGCAGAGTATTCCTGAGAAGATCCCTGATCTCAACTTTATGACAAATTTAATAAGCTTATTTCATAAGTTCAATTCAAATTTTTTTAAAAACATCAAGTTCTATTAAAATATGTGTCGGGTTCTAGAGAAATAGAGACTTTGACCTCAGATAGTGTATTCAAAGGATGTCACTCTTAGGGAAACTGTAATTATTCCAATTATATAACAGATTAATGTATGCAAAAGCTACTTTTGGAATACTCTTGAAGCAGCATCTCACAAATGTAACTTAAGGGGAGCATTTAATAAGGAGAGTAGCCATATAGGCAGAGCTATAACTTACCTTCTGTGGTGTTTATATTTAAGAGAACTAAATCCTCAAATGGGAAATAAAAAGGCAATAAAAACTAGGCTAAATCCATATGCTTTAGAGTACTTTTTAAGTTCATTTGTGTATATGTATTATATTGTATTATAATGATATATGTAAAATATTTGGAGTGTGTTTTTTAAAAACATATACACAAAGTCTATTTTTAAAGTAAAACATGAAACATAATTTTTCACAATATGCCAAAGACAGCTTGAAATGCATTTGAAATGTAGAGTGGATGATGTCTATTATTTTACTCACCTCCAAGCAGAGCACTTTCATTTATGTGTAAAGTAGGGGCATAGAAAATTCACCTTAAAAGTGATGCAACAACATGCAGAAGATTGGGTGACAGAAAAGGGCAGTGCTCTTATCATGGAAACACCCAGAAAAGGTGAACCTCAACTTGCATAGAGAAACTATTATTTGAGAAAATGAATTATCGTGGACAAATATTCTGTTACTAAATAGTCTAAAAGCTACATGTGTGTATTTTATAACATTTGCTTGTGTGTGTAATCGCAGCAGAAAATTGTCATAGGAAAATAAATTCCAATGGTTCCATTGTACAAATAATTTATAGAATTTGAGTTTTAGCAAGATAAGAGAGAAACAAATTATTGTAATTTAAAACACGCAAGTGCAAAACAATAGAGAATCTCATTCTACCACTCATTTTTTATGCAACAATTAAAATCTGATGCCATATCATATAGAGATGTAATCTACTGTTATATACAAAACATGATATGAAGGTTAAATTCATCTCTTAGCGGCAATGTTCGAAGGTATTTTCATATATCAGTTTGATAATAAAGATGCTTGAACAAAAATTGCCAAAAATATTTGTACTCCCTTCCCATAGTGTCAGAAATCTCTCGCGTTTTTACTCTAGTCTTTCTCAGAGTGTAGCTATAGGCCCACGTGTATTAGAATCCCTTGGAGGCATATATTTCCAGAAGCCACAACGTGGACCTGTTGAGTCAAAATTATCTGGTGATGGTGTTCTGGAGTCTACATTTTAACAAATATATCTCAGATGATTTTTGTGTATATTCAAGTTTGATTAGAATTAACTTTTTGTTTGGCATTAAAGCATTCAATTTCTATGAGAAAACGCCAATACTCTTTTAGAAGAAATAGGCAGTAAGCCATAATTACATCTCGAACCTGCATGAAATAATTTATCTAACTTTCTAACTAGTCTCCTGAAGATATGGATACCTAGATTATTTTGATAAAGCAGTTATAAGGGGAAGAAAAGAAAGTATTGACCTTAAGCTTTACCTAATTTGTATTTTTTATCTAAATAAGCTCCAAATGAGTCAGGAACAAATAATTTAGAACATCTCTCTTTGCCAAAACCACTGACCAAACACATACAGAGATGTCCAAAAAAAGAAGAGAAAAACACAAGAAATAAACATTTTATGAAGGTGATTTTTTTGCAGTTCAGTAATGCAGATTTTCCATTAATGCAGGATGTGCTCTATTGACTGTTAGTTTGGTCTGAAAACATATAGTAACTGACAATTTTAAGTGATAAATATTTCACTTCTCCAAAACTGCATTAGAGGACTTGGCATTGCACATTGTCAATGCAACAAGTGGTGTTATTTAAATTCATTTGTGTTACATCCATCACGTACTTTGAGTTGCATTTAGAGAGGAAAATTAGACTATGTTGTGACTCTTATGCTCAAAGTCAATCACAGTTTTATTTGGTAATCATCTTTGGAATTCTGGTTTGCAAGGATATGTTAGCATTCTGTACGTACTTCGAGGCATAATTAGCATATCAGAACGTTTCCTCATGGAGACTGGCTTTTACTCTTCCTTCAGATATAGTTTTATTATTTTAATTTGGTTTGTTCATTGGTAAATCCTTGGATATTTTTTTCCTTTGGAATTTAAACCTGTCTTATTATCCTATAAATATTTTCTGGTTAAATTGAATTTTTAAACATTCACTACTAAATACAAACAGGAACAACCTTTCATTTTCATGTCTTAAATATAAACTTCCCATAGTTTCAATAACAGCATTTCACAGGAGCAGTTTTTATTTTTTTTGGTGAGGAAGATTGGTCCTGAGCTAACATCTGTTGCCAATCTTCCTCTTTTTGCTTGAGGAAGATTGTCCCTGAGCTAGCATCTTGCCAATCTTCCTCTATTTTGTATGTGGGACACTGCCACAGCATGGCTTGATGAGCAGTGTGTAGGTCCACGCCTGGGATGCGAAACCGTGAACCCCAGGCCGCCGAAGCAGAGCCCATGAACTTAACCACTACACCACCAGGCTGGCCCCTCACAGGAGTAGTTTTAACAGGCATAAGATACACTACAATGAGACTGTTTTATTTGCAAGTTTATTTCACTTTACTGATAATTAAGATCCCAAATTTATTAAAATATTATTTGTAGAAGGAGCCCTACTATTTGCAATTTTCTTATAACTCTAGATCTCACATAAGTAAAAATAAAGGACCTTCTGTTTCTAGATGGTAGCAAGCTGTCAAACATGGTGTTAAAAAGCCCTGCTCAGATCTTGACTACCACTTACTACTCGGAAGGAGATACTTGATCTCTATGTACCTCACCTCAGATTCCTCATCTGTAAAATGGGCACACACCTACCCATAGGTATATCCAATAGTACCTACCCCACAGGGTTATTATGAGCTAATATATTAAAATAATAAGAATAGTGCCTGGCACATGGTAATTGCTATATAGTGTTTGTTAATTGAATCCAGATATTAGCCTCCAGAAATACAGAACTTGCTATATACTATAAAAACACTTGCAGGTACCTGTACTAAACAACAATGTGCCTCCAGAGCCTAATACTGTGCCTGGCATAGTTTCATTTTGATTGTTGGTTAATTCATATGAGGGAAAACACAATTCATATTTAGATGGAATTAGACTTTGTTTCTCTGCAAAAGGTGTGAGGTGGTGATCGGCATGCTTTCCTAAAAATGTGATATTTACACTGTCACACAAAGAGTAAAAAGTTGGCCAGGCCATGTACTGCAGAAGGAAGAGTATGGGCAACACTTGACACTCATCTATGTATGCATATTCATTTTCATTGACAGGTACCGAGTGTCACAGTCACAACGTGGTGTGGCACGATTTTGTAGGATGGATTTCTGCATCTGTGGAAGAAAGTCAACCAGAATTGAAAGCCACTGAAGGAACATCCTAACTTTTATTTTTTCAACTTTTTTTTTCTAGCTTTATTGAGATATAATTGACATAGCATTGTGTAAGTTTAAGGAGTACAACTTGATGACTTGATACACATATTATTCTAAAATGATTACCACAAGAAGTTTAATTAATACCTCTATTACTTCACATAACTAAAACTTTTTTTTGTGGTGAAAACATTTAAGATCTACTCTCTTAGCAACCTTCAAGTATGTAATACAGTATTGTTAATTATAGTCATTATGTTGTATATCAGATATCCATCTAATTCATTATTCATCTTATAAGTGGCATTTTGTACCCTTTGAACAACATCTCCCCATTTCCCCACCCTCTAGTCTCTGGCAATCACTTTCTGCTCTCTGTTTCCATGAGTTTGGCTTTTCTAAAAATCCCTATATAAGTGAGATCTTGCAGTATTTCTGTTTCTCTATCTGACATTTCACTTATTATAATACCCACAAGATCTATCCATATTGTTGCAAATGAAAGGATTTCCTTCATTTCCATGGCTGAATAATACTCCATTGTATATTATCTTCTTTATACATCCATCAGTTGATGGACACTTAGGTTGTTTCCATGTCTGGGCTATTGTGAATAATGTGTCAATGAACATGGACATGCAGCTATCTCTTTGGTACAGTGTTTTCATTTCTTTCTAATATATACTCACAAGTCAGGTTGCTGGATCACATGGTAGTACTACTTTAATTTTTTGAGGAGCCTCCACACTGTTTTCCATAGTGGCTGTACCAATTTACATTCCCACCAACAGTGCACAAGGGTTCCCTTTTCTTCACATCTCACCAACACTTGTCTCTTATCTCTTTGACAATAGCCATTCTGACAGGTGTGAGGTGATATCTCATGTGGTTTTGATTTGCATTTCCCTGGTGATTAGTGATGCTGAGCATCTTTTCATGTACCTGTTGGCCATTTGGATG
The DNA here is from genome assembly GCF_057802395.1 of Ceratotherium simum simum. Taxonomy (NCBI): domain Eukaryota; kingdom Metazoa; phylum Chordata; class Mammalia; order Perissodactyla; family Rhinocerotidae; genus Ceratotherium; species Ceratotherium simum. Next base: position 10,132,476 of record NC_141935.1, on the reverse strand, counting down.
TCTTCTTTGGAAAAATGTCTATTCAGTTCCTCTGCCCATTTCTTGATCAGATTGTTATTTGCTATTGAGTTGTGTAAGTTCCTTATATATTTTGGATATTAACCCCTTATCAGATATATGCTTTGCAAGTATTTTCTCCTATTCCACAGATTGCTTCTTCATTTTGCTGGTTGTTTCCTTTGCTGTGCAGAATCTTTTTAGTTTGATGTAGTCCCACATGTTCATTTTTGCTTTTGTTGCTTGTGCTTTTGGTATCATATCCAAAAAATTGTTGCCAAGACATTTAAGGAGCTTTTATTCTAGGAGTTTTACAGTTTCAGGTCTTACATTTAAGTCTTTAACTCATTTTGAGTTAATTTTTGTGAATGTTGTAAGATAGGGGTTCAATTTCATTCTTTTACATGTGAATATCCAGCTTTCTCAACACCATTTGACAAGACTATCTTTTCCCTGTTGAGTATTCTTGGCTCCCTTGTCAAATATTAATTGACCATATATGCGTGGGTTTATTTCCAGGTTCTCAATTCTGTTCCATTGGTCTATGTGTCTGGTTTTACGCCAATGTATTTCTGTGGTGTCGGTTGTAACGTTTCTTCTTTTGAAAATTCTTTCTATATATTTTTTCAAATACTTCTCTATATGCATTAGAGTAGCCATTATGTGCATTTACTGAAATAACATGATTCTCAACACATCAAGCATGTAGCACTCTTACAAATTTCTTCACACATTTTTTTGTGTGTGTGCAAGGAAGATTAGCCCTGAGCTAACATCGTTGTCAGTCCTCCTCTTTTTGCTGAGGAAGGCTGGCCCTGAGCTAACATCCATGCCCATCTCCCTCTACTTTATGTGGGACACCGCCATGGCTTGGCTTGACAAGCGGTGCGTGGGTGTGTGCCTGGGATCCGAACCTGTGAACACTGAGCCACTGAAGCAGAGTGTGTGCAATTAACCACTACGCCACAGGGCAGGCTCCACTTCATACATTTTAAATGCTTCTCAAAATGCATTACAGAATGGCCATCATATCCATTCCCTGAAATAACAATTTTTTTGCAAATTGGGAACATTGTATTTTATTTTAGATTTTTTAATACCTACATTGTTTTTTATTGAAATATTTCAAGAATTTGGAGAATGATACAGCATTTTCTCATCTATTCACCTTGTGGGTTTTACAAGAAGCAATACTCTTTCCAGATCGATTTACATAGTTTGTTTTTTGAATAAAGTGTTACCAATAAAATTAAAAACTCATCTGCTGTTCCTTTTTTCTTTCTCCCTTCTCAACGATATCATTCTCTGAGGTTGGTGGGTGTCATTCTCAATGGCATTTTTATTTTTAGATTTTTTAAAATAAATAAAGCCTATAATGCAGTTTGTTATTTATTTTATTTTACTTTTTATTGAGATGTAATTGACATATAACGTTGTGGAAGTTTAAGTTGTACAACGTGGCGTTTGATACATTCATATTGCAATATGATTACCACCGTAGTATATAGCATTCCAATATGAGAGAGAAAGGGGCAAGCTTTTATGGAGCTTGAGAAAAAAAGTTCAGATGAAATTAAGTTAGCTTTGGGGATAACTGATCAGAAGCGGTTCTAGGAAAATGAAGAAATTATTCTCAAGTATCAGCAACTGCTGGCTGGGCATTTTAATAGAAGGACTCAGAGTGAGGACCTAAGTTCATAGACAAGAGGGTAGGGAGGAATAACTGTGGACGCCAAGTACATGCAAGACCCACAGTGGGAAATTTTCCATCCTTTAGGATCTCCTACACATCTCATAGGGAGATGGACTACACAAAATAATTTATGGTTTCCAGAAGCACTCTACCTGCATATTATTTCCATCTTTTCATTCAATGTGGGTATATGTTTTAATTTAAATACAGATAAACTAAATTCTTTTTCAAACTCTTTTAGGAAAGAAACCTTGATGACTTTTTTTACACCAATTCCCACATTTTCTATAGAGAGGACAAATAAGAATTCTATTTAGTCTCCAAGAGAGAAGAGTGATATTTGCAGGCCCTTCCTACTCTCTTGCTTGTTTCTGTCCATTGACAAAAGAGTGATTTATTTAATTGGTGAGTGAGCATAGCCAAGCCCTTTATTGGCATTCACTGTCTCACAGAAGGGATGGACCAAATGAACTGTTATGTCCACTCCAGTCTCATATGCTGTTAGCTTTCCGTACCATGTTCTGTTCTAGTAAGGGAAGCAGCCTGCAATTGTGCAGCTGCTAAGAGTTAAAAGTGCAAGAGGCATAATTTTGTTTTTTGGTCCAACTTGTGTTCTCCAATCCAGTTTTGCCAATTAAAAGGCAGATATTTTGGTCTTTATTTCACATCCATATCTGATTCTCAATTGTTTCAGAACCCATAAGGGAAGGGATATAATTAGTTGACTGCCTATTCACCTATCATTTGAATTTTTTATTAAACATAGAATTCATTTTCAATGAACTGTCTTGGAGGCTAGTGTTCCATGGAAAACACCTTAAGAAAGAATGAGTTAGTAGTCTGGGTAGGAATACTGCACAGATCAGTGACTTCCAAAATGCTTCATGGAATTCCAGTTGCCAATAGAAGGTTGGAAACCTACTGAAGTAGGCTATAGGAATCAAAATCAAAAGACCTTGTTTAGTGCGGGGCATTTCAAGATAATGACATACACATGAGCTTTAGAGAATGGAAATTGGGTTCAAACTCTGGCTCCTACATTTATTAGCTGAGAAGCTGTACCTTTCAAGTAAGTTACATATGAAATTCAATAATAATAATATGTTTTATAGAGTTGCTACAACAGTACATATAGAATTCACTCAATAATACTTTTTGTTGTATGTGAATGAATAAAATGTGGGCAAACAATGCTTGACACAGAGTGGGAGCTGAATGAATAGTAATTCTTATCATGCTATTATTTTAATTTATAACATTAATAATATTAATAAATAAAAGTCTGGTGGGTTGCCACTGGTTTTTTTTTTTTTTTGGATATACTTTATGCGATAATTTACTGACGATTTTTAGAAGAACATTGTTAGAAAAACTTTGGCAGTCAACAGGAAGTTGGCAGAAGTTAAGAGGGGATGATGGATATGTTAACAGAATTAGGATTTAAAGTGCAGTCAGAAGCTGGAATATTGAACCAAAAATAACCAGATGAAAGATAGAAATTTGTAAAAGGCACTTGGTCTTCACAATGTAGCACTAGTAAATGTAAAATTTTGAATTGTCTAGTTCAATAAAAGCACAATATGAGTAAATGATGCCGTGTAACTACTCTATATTACATTCGATTCCATTAGTAGAAGTGTCTTTGAACATAGCTAAGCAAATGTCCTGAAGTTCTCTGTGCAACCCGGACCACACCTGGGTATAACATTAAAAAAAAAAAAATACAAAATACTGGGGGCACATTCAAAGGAGACAGGCCAGGAAGATAATGGAATATAAACCCAGTAAATGAAGACAAGGTCTTGCTTATCAGGCAGGAAGGAGGGTTAGTGACTATGATAGGTATCTTCTGAATTCCTTAAGAACTGTCAAGTACAAGAGGGGCATATTCGCTTTACACGACACCAAAAGTTACAATATTTATATGACTTTATATTTATTATTCTAACATTATAGAATCCTAACGGAATTTTTTAAAGCATAAGTATATCTCCAGTGTTAATACTTGCAAAGTTTAAGTGAATATTTTTCAGAGAAATAATCTAATATCACTTAAGGTTTAGGGGAGATGTTTGCATATCAGAAATTTAATTTAACACTTTAGGAATCAATTTTTCTATTTAAAAACTGTTCGAAATGCAAGGTCTGAAAAGGTTGTTTAAAAATTGTAGTCCCTTTGCCACTTTTATAACCAAATTCAGTATATCTGATGAACACTGGTCAGTTGACTGTTGTTAAAAGTTACTCAAACCTACTATTTCTTGGACACTATTTCTGCCATTTAATTTCTCATCCTGTGTCACAGGTAAGAAACTGAGTCAGGTGAGATGGGGTAGGAAATCAAAAACAACAACAACAATGACAACAAAAACTTGTTGACATATACCTGAGTCTTGAATATGACAGAAAAACTACAGAAGTCTACTACAATAACAAGAATTATTCTTCCTGTTCTGTCTATGATATAAAGTCAGTATAGGACCGGCTTCCCTACTAGTAACAACTCTGAAAGTGGGACAAAGTACGTGAAACAACTTTTCACAGCGTTGGAAAGAAACCAGCACAGGCCTGTGATCTTTGGTGTAGGAAAGCACGAGAGGTGAGCCCCACTGCACTCAGGGTTTATTCCTGAAGGCAATTTTCAAAGTGCTTCCTGGGGATTTAGTGAACCACCGAGAGCATCAGTCTCACATGGTTAAAGAAGAGACAAACAGAAGGATGGGATTTGGTGGAGGTTACAAGAGGAGAGAGCCACAGAATGGAAACCCAAATATCTGAGCAGGGATTTCAGAGGCCACCCGGTGGGGAGAGAAGTTGAAGTTCAAGCCTAGGCAGAGTGAAGCCACTATGATAATACAGTTCAAAACCCTAGAAAGGTTAAGTCCTAGGGATAGGAACCATGTCACAGGAGTGAAAGTGATGCTCTAAGAGTAAAGAAAAGCCTGAAATAGACCACCTTCAGCAAAGCCTGGTAGCAAATACTGACGGGAACAAGGTGGTGTGCCGAAATTGAACTGCCTGCCAGGACAAAACTTAACACTCTCAAAGAACACCAAGAGAAGGTACAACGAGAAAGCTAATACAGGAGTAATAAAAAACAGAATAGGGGCTGGCTGGGTGGTGCAGCAGTTAAGTGCGTGTGTTCCACTTCAGTGGTCGGGGGTTCGCAGGTTCAGATCCCAGGCGCGCACCAACGCACAGCTTGCCAAGCCATGCTGTGGCGGCGTCGCATATAAAGTGGAGGAAGATGGGCACAGATGTTAGCCCAGGGCCAATCTTCCTCAGCAAAAAGGGGAGGATTGGCATTGGATGTTAGCTCAGGGCTGATCTTCCTCACAAAAGCAAAAAAAAACCAGAATAATAGAAGTAGTTGGTTAATCCAAACGAAAATAAGAAAGCAGCAATAAAGAAACAATACGCAGAAAGGGCAAATAGAAAATAAATAACAAGACGGTAGTCTAATTCCCTCAGTTATTACATTAAGTATAGATCAATTAAATGCTTCAAGACAAAGATTGTCAGCATATTTTAAAAATTAAAAAACAGAAACAAAATATGCTGTTTAGATGCACACTATGTTGTTTAGATAACCCTACAATTCCACTGCTGGGTATGTAACAAAAAATGAAACAACAAAAGACTCTTTTGTCCAAACACAGACTTGTACAAAAATGTTCAGCTTTCTTCTTAAAAGTTTTGAAGGTTTTTTTTTAAGCAACTCAAATACAGTAGTATTTGTACATAAATTGTAGCATATTTATCTATGGGAATACTGTGTATCAATAAGAGAGAACAAACTACTGATATACACAACAATATGGATGAATTTCAGACATAATGCAGAGGGAAAAAAATAAGACACAGAAGAGTACATAGTATATAATTCTATTTCCATGGAGACAGAAAACAGTTACAACTCATCTAGAGGGACGGAAGTCTGAAGAGTGGCCATACTTGGGAGTTCTAGAAATGTTCTGTATCTTGATCTAGCAGTGGTAACTTGAGTGGGACAGATGTAAAGTTTATGAACGTCAATTAAGATTTATGCACGTAACTGTAAGTTATACCTAAATAAAAATACAGGTCAATGATTGAGCAGAAGAGTTGACATAGCAGGCAGGCCTAGCTGCTGTCTTTGTAACTGTGTGCAAGGTTGGCCCTTGGCTGGCATCTTGGAACTTGGGTTTCCAGAGTGTTCTCAGCATTCCCAGAACTGATGGGTGGCTTACTGTGTTTAAACTGTTTTTACAAGCAATATGGTTTATGCTGAACACCTGCTTTCCTTCTGGGAATCTGGAATTTTTGTACGTGCCAGACAGAGGCTGCCTGTGTGACTGGCCCCCAGTAAACACTCTGGGTATTGAGTGTGTAATGAGCTTCCCTGGTAGACAATATTTCTCTGTAATAAATCATAGCCATGAATACCACAGTACATAGAATCCTTCTAGTGAATTACTGAATCAGAGAGCGTTGGAGACTCCTGGCATGGGGATGACAGGAAACTAGTTTTTGCTGTTTTTTTAAAAATGTAGTTAGAGTTTAATGCTTCTCTTTCTTTTCCTATTTGAATTTCACTTCCCTTCCGTTGGAAAGTCAGAACCTGAGTTGGGTGAGAGGACGCCCCACATGGAGGTCATTCCCAGGATCAGGTCCAGCAGCCTGAGGTGGGGGAGGAGGGCCCATGCAAGGTGGGAGCCCATGCATGGTTTTGAACTTGAGAGAGGTATGAGGACGTCCAAATTCTGAGGGTGGGGGGGTGGCCTCTCAGCTTGAGGAAAGATTCTACACAGTGGAGGAGTGCGGGTTAGAGATTGGTGTTCAAGGCAGTGGCAATAGATTGGTTAAATACAGGTCTCATCACATAACTAGGTATATGAAGGATAAAGGGACATAGATCTCTCAAAATCAAGTAATAAGTTACAGGGGCCGGCCCGGTGGCGCAAGCGGTTAAGTACACATGCTCCGCTGCGGCTGCCCGGGGTTCGCCGGTTCGGATCCTGGGCACGCACTGACATACCACTTGTCAGGCCATGCTGTGGCGGCGTCCCATTTAAAGTGCAGGAAGATGGGCATGGATGTTAGCCCAGGGCCAGTCTTCCTCAGCAAAAAAGAGGAGGATTGGCAGATGTTAGCACAGGGCTGGTCTTCCTCACACACACACACACAAAAAAAGTTACAGTTGCTAAGAGAGTAGATCGTAAAAGTTCTCACCACATACACTAAAATTTGTAACTATGTGTGGTGATGGACGTTACTACATGCATTGTGGTAATCATTTTGCAGTATATACATATATCAAATCATTATGCTGTACACCTTAAACTAATACAGTTACATGTCAATTAAAAAAGTAAGAAAGAAGTATAAAAAAATAGGTTAAAAATACAAAAGGTGGAGAACCAGAACGTACCCTGTGTTATTGGATTGGAATCGAAGATGATAGTGTGAATTCATTATCTTCAATATAGTCATATAGATATGGAAACAAATATGGCTATACACACACACACCCCTCTCTCCTAGGCGTGTCTACTGAATAGCCAGAGAACAGTGACAGACCAATGGTATCAAATACATTTAGCACCCAGATATTGGTTTCTATGAACAATTCTCTACTGAAAGGAACCAGTGCTCCTTGGAGAAATGACTGATTCCAGGGTTCTTGTTTTAAGGCAAAGAAAACCAGCCTCCCTATTTTGATCACCAGCAAAGCTGATGCCATTAAGACTCTCAGTAATTCACACGCCTTTCTCACCAGCTGATTACTCGTTTAAAAGCTTCTTTACTCTGTTCCCCGGAAGTTAGCTGAAGTACTCCGCAGCGTGTTTTCAGTTTGCAGCCCCAGCATGGGGATGTGCACTGGCTACCGCGGGGAATTCTGCAACTGGCAGACTTTGTTATTCTGATAGAGCAAGCACACCAAAAGATCTGGAAGATCACCACAACAAGGAATATAGTGGCCAAGGGATCCGACTACCCACCTCCTCTCATCCTCCAGCCCTCACCCACAACTTTGGGAGATCTAAGAGCACAGAGACCCATCAACTGGTTTGCTAACAGCCATACTTGAAGCCTTTCCTCTAATGATGATCTGGGAGAAGTTTCAGCTGTAGATTTACCAAGGGGTGAGTCTCCATTGATTTCCACCACCACATCGTTGAGGCTTTCTCAAAATTCACTGGCGTGGACCCAGGGGCAGATCAAAATCACACTCTAGTCTTATCAACCTTGGCCTCTGCTCTCTTCCCAATTATCCAAACCCAAGTAGAGGAAAGGATAATAAAGCAACAAGGACAGATTATTATTCAAATCTTAGCAACAGCTACTCAGTTTGGGGACAATCTAGAGAAAGATAAAGAAGAAACTTCAAACTTCTGTGCTAGGTGCTCAGTTAGAACTCTTTAGAACCAGATCCTCTGGTTTGCTCCCTAAAATATGAATAGATTTTGAACACCTGAAATTGGCTTTAAACTCTTCACTAGCTTTGGGGATTTCAAATTTTGAAAAGCTCGACCTGATTTATCTAATATTCTTATTCATATCACATGTTTAATAATGTTTTCTAACGGGTGATGTACTTGGTATATAAGTAGCCAACTTAAGCCTTCCTAAGCTGTGGCGATTTATTATAAAACCATGGAATCTTGTGTTTTGTCTGGAATTAAGTCTGCACAAGGAGACAAGTTACCAGTCACCAGAGCAGCGATTCTTGGTTACGGTCTTAAAATGAATATATATATATATTATGTTTGGTAACTGTTATGCAACAGAGCAATTTTTTTTTAAATACGAGATTTTTTTTTGTTTTGATAGTAACCAAAATATCTCATGGAAAATAATAACTGAGTTATCAGAGGCTTCACAACTGCCTGCTCAGATATGAGTAATTCATTTTGCTTATAGAGTAGCAAAATCGTCTGTTAAAACGTGACTCCAAAGTTAGAAGCTCCACTTTTAATATAATAGGAAATGTGTTGCTCAGTTTCAAAAATACACTTCACTCATACAAAAATAAATAAGTGGATTATGAAACAAGCTAAAAGAAATTTAATTAGACTATGGGAATTACCTCACAAAGTAATTCCTTTACCACACTTTCTATTTACTTGGTTAGCATTGTCATGCCATCAACAAAATCAGTTAGTAAAAGAGAGATTTTGAAGACACTAGACTCTGACTACACCTACCAAAAAGATAAAATTGCTCAAAACATATTAAAGAGATGTGTTATTTGTCAGCAGAATTATGTATAGGCCACTTCTAAGGTGAGCACAGGGAGTCCTCCCTGGCCAGCTTTGCCAGGAACCTGGTGGCAGTTGGATATTATGAAACTAATGCCAGAGCTGGCCTGGTGGTGTAGCAGTTAAGTTCCCACGCTCTGCTTTGGCTGCCTGGGTTTCACAGGTTCGGATCCCGGGCGTGGACCGACCCATGGCTAGTCAAGCCATGCTGTGGCAGCATCCCATATAAAGTGGAGGAAAATGGGCACGGATGTTAGCCCCAGTCTTCCTCAGCAAAAAGAGGGGGATTAGCAATGGATGTTAGCTCAGGGCTAATCTTCCTCACCAAAAATAAACCCAAACAACAAAAAAACTAATGCCTGTAAAAGGTAAGCTATTTTGTCTTGTTATGGTGTGTATGAAGGATGGATGGCTGGAAGTCTTTCCTTTTTCAAGAAAAAAAAAAAAAAAAAAACAAGGTTCAGACAGTGGTAAAGGTTTTCTTATAAACATAATTCGTACTTTGGGGATGCCAGAGCACATTGACTAGGACAGAGGAAGTCCTTTTATTTCTGCTGTTGTACAGGGAGTATGCAAATGTTTCCAGATTCCTAGAAGCTGTCATACATCATATCATCCTCAGTCCTCTGGACAGGTAGAGAAAATTAATTAAACTCTAAAAACAAACCTCATTGACTATGATTCAGCAATCTACTAGGCTAAAATGTCTTAGAGCTTTACCACTAGTTTTGTTAAATATATATATATATATATTAGAACCACCCCTACAAGCAAGTGTTGAATCTCTCTCTTTGAACTTATGTTTGGCAGACCTATGAATTTGAGTCTGAGACAACACCCTATGACTAATTTAGCTGAGTCCCCTCATAATCATGTTCAATACTTAAAAGGTTTCTCTCTTCCCTAGAAACCCAGAGACATAAAGTCATAAGGACCTGGAAAGACCCATTGGAAGAAGTCTTCTGCCCCTATTGACCAGGAGATTTTATCTACATAAAAATTTTCTTCAGGGAAGTTGGGCTGTCACTATGCTGAGAGAGACCCTTTCTAGTGCTGCTGATGACACATATGGCTTCAAAGTGATAGCAAAACAAACAGCTGGATTCATCTTTCCCGTTGGGCAGGCAGCTCCTCAAGAGGACTGCACTGTGGTTCCCACAAAAGACTTGAATCTTCAGTTTTCTAGAGTGATTGATATTGGTGCTAAAGTCAACTAAAAGAAGGTATTCTAGCAAGCTTATTACTATTCTCATAGACTGTCTTGCTGTCCTATTCACATTAGGGTTATTTTAACTACTTTAAGAACCACATTTTACTATAAAACAAACATGTTACCAGTTGTACTACTCTTTCTGTATGTACTCCAAGTAACGCTTCCCATAATCTGATTTCCAATCACCTCTAAACTGTACTCCCAGTATAAACCGATTCTGGATTTATAAGTCCAACAATCTGATTATGGACAGAGTAAAAATGGGACAATTATCATTAGCAATTTTTTATAATAACAAAGTAAAAGTAACTACTATGCGTTCAAGTACTCAAGCTCTAAATTTAACACAAAATGTTTTGTTAACTAGTTTGATTAGAGGGATGATATAGATGAGAAAAGCATTTAAACAACAGACACACAGAAATCGGGCATTTACAGGTGGAGACTGCAAAAGACAGGTCCAATGGCACTCAGTTAACTTTGGGATGCTAGTTCCTTGCTAGCCTGAATATAGATAGATAAACACACAGAGATTTAGTTGACTATTATAACATAATTATTGATTTAGACCCGAGGCAAAAAAATATAAGGTCCATCGGGTGGGTTTGTCCTCAAGACATGAAACGATTAGATCCATGTACGTTAAACACTGGAATTTCAATCTGTACCTTTCAATGAGTGTCTCATATTGAAACTTTGATATAGATGATAGCCATAGGTATCTTTGCATTTCACATCTGGGAAAAAAAATTTGTGAAGATAGAACAATTTCTAAAGAGCCTAAATTGTCATATAAATGTGATGGTACTTACATCATTGACTGAAATTCAGAAGAAATTTATCTGGCCTTGCAAGGAAAGCCCTTAATTAAAAATTTAGAGTCTCAGACTCCAGAGTTAAGCTATTCCGTAGGCTTGGATTGGATAAAACTTCCTAAGAAACTAACAATAATGCTTAGACAGTGAATCATTTGGAAATGCAAGCAATAAAGCTATCACATCAATTTGTAAAATTAATGGATCACTAAGCAAAATGTTTGTGCATTTCTAATCAAGAATCTGATTTAATTATTCACCATTGGTATGATTTATTCAAAAGTTATTCCTCCAAGCAAATGACATATTGCCTTTTAAAAATTTTAGTAATTCTGTTATTTTGTTGTAATTCTGACAATTGCTTTGCTTTGTATTCTACTGTGGACCTGTTGGATGTTTTGAGGGCTGCAACTTGCCGAGATAAAGGTGACAGCAGCAATGGAGTCATTTACAATTGACTTTACAATTCAATTTACAACTGAAAATTTGTAGTGTTATATTTTATAGTAGCAAAAGGGAGGATGATCAATGTAAATACAAATCTAAAAGGAAAAAAAAATCCTCCTCATTGAAAATAAGTGAAGAGATTTCCCCCACTTCCCTTTGCCTAAAACAATTACTTCACAAAACTCGTAACTCAAGTTCTTTCTCTGTCTTTTTGATATGTAAATCTTTTAAAAAACTAAATAAGCCTCTTGTCAGCTTTACACACCCAAGAATGTCTTTTGCAAAAACCTGGGGAGCATCTCTTTGAAAGGTAATCTTCAAGGAAGATGCCGCCCTATGTCTCAGTCTCTATGGGTGGGTAGTGCCTAAATTCTGGGCCAGCCTTGCTCCAAGTTGCAAAACCATCACCTGTCCTAAAAATGAGTTTATTTTCCTTTGGATAAAGTCTATTAACAAACCCAGATGGTCATCCCAACTCCCCTGGGAACTTGGGATGAATTCCATGTGACAAGTGGTGCAGTCGAGCCCTCTTACTTGAGGACTAGTTGTTGTTTATCCTGAGAACATGTACATAATGGGTTGTATCTGCTCAACTATGTCAAAGGGTGAGATTTCTTTCTGTCTTTGCACTCTCTTGTGCATTGCTTGTGATGCAAAGCAGATTCCAGTTTAATGCTAATTCAATAATAAAACCCAAACTGTTTTTTTTCTCTTCTAGTTTTGCAGAGAGGTTTTCTGGGTGGGGAGGAGATTTTGGTTTTAGTTATATTTCCCCAACACACTCTGCAAAATAGCCTTCTTGTAATCATCAAAAGTGTCAAGGTCATGAAAATGAAAGAAAGCTGAAGAAATGGTCTAAATTGAAGAAAACTAAAAAGACAACAATTAAGTGCAATGTGAGATTCTAAACCCCATTCTTTTGAATGGAGACAAATATTAGAAATTGTTAAAACTTCAATGGAGTCTAAGTATTAGATAGTATTAGTAATGTATTGATGTTAATTTTCTTAATCTGATGGTTATATTGAAGAACGTGTTTCGATGAAATACTAAACTATTTATGGTAGATGGAAATGGTTTAGGAAAGAAAAAGTTATTTGAACTGTACTTTTCTCTAAGTTTGAGATTGTTTCCAAGTTGGTGGGAGCAGAGGAGAGAGAGATACAGAAAGAGACATCCATATACGCATCAAGAAAGATAAAATTTGTTAAAATTTCTGCTAGTTGGTTCTTTCTTTTAAAAAAAAATCAGATACTTTTAAAGGTCCATTCTGTATTTCTTATTTTTTCACTCCCTACAGATAACCACTCTATTATGTATCATTGCCACGCAAGCTTATATAATATATGCTGTTGTTCTGTATTTTAAACTACATAAGTGGCATCATACATGCATATACTTCTGTAACGTTTTTTTTTAGCTAATGTTATTTTGAGATTTATGCACTTTTTTACATCTTGCTAAATTTCATCTTTAACAGTAATGTTGTATAAGCCCATTAATCTCTTCCTCTACTTAGAAATAGGTTGCTTTGACTTTTCCCACTATTGTAAACATTGTTGAGGCATTACATAAGGTTTAAAAATATCTCCTCCCAGGGTGTGGCTTGCATTTTTTCCTTTATTAATTGACGTTTGACATACCTGGTTTCAATTTTAGTATTGGCACATTTATTGATCTATTTTTTAATGGTTTGTCCTGTCATTTTTTTAAAGAAATTCTTTTTATGTTCATGCATTATAGATAATTTTTATAGATAAAAAACAAAATGCAATGGATTTTTTGAGAAAAGCTTATCTTTAAAAATAGAGAAGAATCTATGTTAACTCACTAAAAGCTTAGTGAGTGTGTGTGTGTGTGTGTGTGTGTATACACACATCTAGATTGACAGGTCCAACAAATTTCTAGAATACTAGTATTAGCATTAAACATTATTTAAAGATAAGTTTGAAATTATTCATTTTCTGTGTGTTTGAGAAAACACACTTAAGCACGATAGTCAGGCTCACATTATTTGTCTTTCAGTTAATTATGTGGGAAAATGTTTGAGAATATTATTATCTGAATCTACTTCTAAAATTATTTACTTATTCATTCACTCATCCATGCATTCATGCAAGCATTCGTTCATTTATTCAACAAATATTTGATTGTTAATATTTATTCTAGTGCCTAATATCTGCAAAAGAGTATTAGGGGCAAAATAAAATCTCTGGCCTCAGAGAATTTGCATTTTGGAGAGGTGAAATAGGCAATAAGCATATGAATCCATAACTATACAACGTTTGGATGGTGATAAGTGCAATGGAGAAGAAGAAAGCAGCAGGACTGGAGATGAGGGAGGGGCTATTCTTTCAGATAAGATTTTCTAATAGAGAAACAAATGAACAGAGACATGAACGTAAAGAGGAAAGGAGCCATATGTATATCTGAGGGAAGATCACTCCAGAAGATGAAACAAGTCCAAAGGCTCTGAGCTCAGCGTGCATGTGTGTGCATGTGTGCATGTCGGAAGGGGTTTCTTAATAATTGCAAGGAGGTCAGAGAGGCTGGAGCAGAGTGGAAACAAGTTGTCAGAGGAGATGGGGTGAAGGAAAGAAATAATGGGAGACCAAATCACGGAGGGCAAGGAGGTCATGTAAGAATTTTGGCTTTTATTCTAAGGGAGCTGGAAACTCTGAGCAGAAAATTAACATGAGCTGACTTATAACATGCAACCTTGAGTGCTGTGTTCGGAATTGATAGAGTAGGAGCAGGCAAGGAATAGCAGACAGGTAAACTAGGATGTGATTGCAATAAAAATTATGGTGGCTTGCGTTGGCATGTTAATAGTAAACATTGTAAGAGGTATCAGACTCTGTTCAGATTCTGTTTCAGATATGTTTTGAATAGAGAGCTGGCAAGGTTTGAGAAAAAGAGCAAAATCAAGAATGATATTAAAGTTTGGCTTGAGCCATTGGAAAGGTCCAATTTGCTTTAAGTGATTCTGATGTAATAATCCAGTCTTTTGTGTTAACTTAGATTGGTGCAGCAATAAGTCTCATCTTTCATGTGCACAAATATTAATGAGTAAGGCACTTCTTAGCAAGTTGAAGAAGGAGAGGGAAAAATAAATTGAGTTGATGCCAGGATGGCTGCCTATTTATACTTTATATGAAGTGGCAAATCGTTGAGGCTAATTATGGCAGATGGTGGTCTAGTGGTTAAGATTTGGCACTCACTGCCACGGCCCACGTTCGTGTCCCGGTCAGAAAATCATACCACCTGTCTGTTGATTGTCATACTGTGGTGGCTGCATGTTGCCATGATGCTGAAAGCTATGTCACCAAGATTTCAAATACCAGGAGGGTCACTCTTGGTGGACAGGTTTCAGTGAGCTTCCAGACAAAGACACACTAGGAAGAAGGACCCGGCCACCCACTTCCAAAAATATTGGCCATGAAAACCCTGTGAACAGCAGTAGAGCGTTGTCTGACATAGTGCTGGAAGGTGAGAGGATGGTGCAGAAAGGCCAGGCGGGGTTCCACTATGCTGCATTCAGGGTCACTAGGAGTCAGAATGGACTCCACAGCACTGTCAAAAACAAATTATGACAGATAAGCCTTATACACAGAATATAGAGGAAAGAGATTTAGGATCTGAGAGGATTGGCTTAGTGTATTAAAAGGTCATCAAAGTTAGGAAGAGAATGAAAAATCCCTTCCCTACCTGTTGCTATTAGTGCTGGTGAAAGAGAGACCTCAAAAGAGGAGAAGATGGTAGCAGGAGAAAAATGGAAAAGACATTTTTCCTGTCACTTGACGGCCTCCTTATCCATACTACCTGAAAAGATATCACATTCACTCATGAGGTATTCTAATTAAGGCTACTGATTACTGAAAGACTATACACATAGCTATTGACCAAATCAAGTGACCACTGAATATTCAATAGACACATGAGGGTCAAGAATTTAGACATTTTAAAGAATAATTTCAGCAGAGGCCTGGTATATTATTGAAATGGATTCTTAGACTTAATGATCAGGGGCTAAGACAGCATTTTAGATATCACAAAATGCAGTGATTATTTGTGTGGACAACCATTCCTCATCTGGCTTTAAATTTCTGTGAGCAGATGCTTCAGATAGGATTATAGTGAATTTGCTATAGTGGCTAAAGTCAAGGGTTTGTCAAACCTATCCTGAGAGGGTACCTGCCCCATCCCTTTCCCAACACAAATGGAACACCACATTCCGTAGTGAGAATGTGGTTGGAGTATAAATAACTTTAATCTGGCTTTATGAATATTAGTAAGAAACACTGAATGTAATGTGATTGACACAGAAATAGTAGGTGTCGTGATGGGAGTGGTCCCCAGTCTTGAATCCTGAACTAACCTTGGTCTTGGGCAGCCAAGAAAATAAGAATGAGGCAGTTACTAATCTGTGTCTCAGTTAAGTGGCTATTAAAAACAGAAGCCCAGTGTATAGTAATTTCTATGAAAAAAGATAAGGATTGGTTTCTGAAAATGCTCTAAGATGAACCTGTTGGGATATAGAGGGGATATGATGGAGGGTAAAAAAGGAAAAGGTGATGTTAAAATTTGGAAGTGTGACTGGAAAGATTATTTGGGAACCAAGTACGCTTTACTTGATTTCATAATTGGTATGGATATTATCACAGATATTATGTGCTACAAGGACATGCTGCCTTTGCAATTTTCATGAATATTTTGAGTTCATCCTGTTTTCATTGGCTATGATAAATGGAAATTTTTACAATTGTTCCAGCCCTCTTTGTATTAAGCATTAAGCAAAACTAAAGTCCAGAAGGCAACCAGAGATCATTACACTGATTAAGCAATTGGTTGAGGTGTGAATTTTGATTCCCACTATCTTCCTTTTCAATAGTCTGATATGCTCGTTAAATAAAGAAAAATGTTCTAGGGACCAACAGGTTCTCAAACATTTTGGCTTCAGTTTCCTTTGCTCTCTTAAAATTAATGAGGACCCCAGAGAACTTTTGTTTGATAAGTACCATATTAGAAATTAAAACAGATAAAATTTAAAATATTTATTAATTCACTTAAAAACGTTACTATCTCAATATGCAATTATGTAACTAACATTTTTCAAGAGTGGTGTCAACAAGAAGGTAGAGAAGGAAGCCCTGGAACTTTGTTCTCTTCATAAGTACACCGATTCAGCAACAAATCATGGACAAATCTGTAATCATGGTGGGCAAATTACTTTTAATCCTACTATAAAAGTGAAAAGTCAAGGTATTAAAAATAACTAAAAATCCATTAACATATACAATATGAATCGATGTAAATTGTGACAACAGTAACATAAGGAGGGAGGAGAAGTCAAGTTCAATCCTATGCAAACACTCTACACTTAAGGTTGCTATCAGCTTAAAATAGAGTGTCATAACTATAACATACTTTACGTAAGCCCCAAGGCAACCATACCAAAAAAAATTGTATCGAAGTGACGCAAAGAGAAAGGAATCAAAGTATATCAGTAACAAAAAAGTCAAGACACAAAGGAAGACAGCAAGAAAACAGACAGATAAAACACCTCTACGACTAACTGAAAAAAAATAACAAAATGGCAATAGTAAATGCTTCCCTATCAATAATTACTTAAAATTTAAATGTATTAAACTCCCCAATCAAAAGACAGAGTGGCTGAAGGGATAAAAAACAAGACCAAACTACATGCTGTCTACAAGAAGCTCACTTTAGATTTAAGACCACAGATAGGCTGAAAGTGAAGGGATGGAAAAATATACTGCATGCAAATGGTAACCAAAAGAGAGCAGGGGTGACTATATTTACATCAGACTAAATACACTAAAAAATGTCAAAAGAGACAAATGAGGACATTTTATTATGATAAAAAGCTCGGTCTACCAGGAAAGTAAAATGCTTACAAATATATATGCACCCAGCATCTGCGCACCCAGACACATAAAGCAAACATTGACAGAACTGAAGGGAGAAATAGACAGCAATATGATAACAGTATGAGACTTCCTACCCTACTTTCAGTAATAGGCAGAACATCCAGAAAGAAGATCAATAAGGATAGAGGACTTGACTAACACAACCAAATGGACCTAACAGACATAAACAGAACATTCCACAAACAACAGCAGAACACACATTCTTGTCAAGCACACACAAATCTTTCTCCAGCACAGATCACGTTAAGTCACATGGCAAGTTGTGATCGTGTTAAATCACATGATAAGTTATTATGTTATGTCATATGATAAGTTGTGACTTGTTAAGTCACAAAATAAATCTTAATAAATTTCAAAAGATTGAAATCATACCAAATATCTTTTCTGACCCCAAGAGAATGAAACTAGAAATCAATAGCAGAAAGAAAACTGGAAAATTCACAAATACATGGAAATTAAAACAACACACTCTTGAAGAACCTCTGGGTCAAAAAAGAAATCAAAAAGAAATTTAAAAAATATCTTCAGACAAATGAAAACAAAAACACAACATATCGAAACTTACAGGATGCAGCAAAAGCAGTACTAAGAGGAAAGTTCATAGTGATAAACACCTGCATTAAAAAAGAAGAAAGACTGAGCCACCTACTATGTTCTGCGTGCATTTACGTACATTGTTTCATTTAATCCCCACAATTGTGAAAAGAAACTATTATTATTGTTATTTTTCAGAGGAGATTGAAACCCAGATGAATCACCTACCTTGACTAATGAGACACAAAACTAAATATCAAGGGCCAGAAATCAAATACAAGCTTGTCTAACATTAAAGCCCCAGACTCTTTCCAAGATTATAAATGATGATGTGATATTCATAAAAATAACTGACCCATTAAAAAACAATAAGAAAGGTCTAATGTAAACAACCTAACTTCATACACCATGGAACTAGAAAAAGAAGAAAAAACTAGCACAAAGTTGCAGAAGGAAAGAAATAAAAGATTAGAGCAGAAATAAACAAATAGAAAAATAGAAAAAAAATCAAGGAAACCAAGAGTTCATTTTAATATTGACAACCCTTTCTTAGCTAGACTAAGAAAAAAAGAGAGAAGACTCAAATAAATAAATTTGGAAATGAAAGAAGAGACATTACAACTGATGCCACAGAAATAAAAAGGATCGTAAGAAACTAATAGAAACAAATTGTATGCTAACAAACTGGATAATCCATAAGAAATGGGTAATTTCCTAGAAAAATACAATCTCCGAAAAATAATCATGAAGAAACAGGAAGTCTAAACAGACCGGTAACCAGTATGGAGATTGATTCAGTAATCAAAAACCTCCTGAGAAAGGAAAGCCTAGGACCAGATGGCTTTACTAGTGAATTCTACCAAACATTTAAAGAAGAATTTACCTAAATCCTTCTCAAATTCTTTTGAAAAATCGATGAGAAGGGACCTCTTCCAGACTCATTTTACGAGGCCAGCATTACCCTGATACCAAAACCAGTAAAAACCACCACAAGAAAAGGAAATTACAAGCCAATCACTGATGAATATAGATTAAAAAGTCCTCAACGAAACACTAGCAAACTAAGTCCAACAGCACATTAAAAAGATCATACACCATGACCACATGGGATTTATCCCTGGAATGCAAGGATGGTTCAACATAAACAAATCAATAAATGTGATACACTACATTACAGAATAAAGAATAAAAAATCATATGATCATCTTAATAGATGCCGAAAAAGCATTCGACAAAATTTAACGTTTTATGATAAAAACTCTCAACAAACTTGGAATAGGAGGAAATTACCTCAACATAATAAAGGCCGTATATGAAAAGCACACAGCTAACATCATGCTCAATAATGAAAAACTGAGAGCTTTTCCTCTGAGATAAGGAACAAGGTAAAGATGACCACTCTCACCACTTTTATTCAGCATAGTCCAGGAAGTTCTAGTCAGTTCAATCAGGCAAGAAAAAGCATCCAAATCAGAAATGAAGAAGTAAAATTGTCATTGTTTGCAGGTTTTTATATGAAAAAACCCTAAATAGTCTATTTTTAAAAAACTGTTAGAACAAATAAATGAATTCAGTAAACTTGCAGGATACAAAAGTCAGTATACATTAAATCAGTTATGTTTCTATACACTAACAGCGAACTATCTGAAAAAAATGAGGAAAACTGTCCTATTTACAGTTGCACCAAAAAGAATAAAATACTTAGGAATAAACCCAACTAAGAAGGTAAAAGACTTGTATACTGAAAACTATAAAACATTGATGAAAAATTAAATAAGACACAAAAAAATAGAAAGACTTCCCATGTTCATGAACTGGAAGTCTTAATATTGTTAAAATGCCCGTATTACCCAAAGTAATCTACAGATTCAATGTAATCTCTATCAAAATCCCAATGGCATTTTTTACAGAAATAGAAAATTTCACAATTCATATGGAACCACAAATAGTCAATCAATCTTGATAAAGAAGAATGAAGCTGGAAGCATTATACTGCCTGATTTCAAACTATATTGCAAAGCCACAGTCATCAAAACAGTATGGTACTGGCATAAAGACAGACCAATCTGTGGAACAGACTAGAGTGTCTAAAAACAAATCCACACCTATATGGTCAACTGATCTTCGACAAGGGTGCCAAGACACCTAGTGAGTAAATAATAGTCTCTTCAACAAATGGTGTCAGAAAAACTGAATTTCCACATTCAAAAGAATAAAAAGACATCATACACGAAAATCAGCTCAAAATGGATTAAAGACTTAAACATAAGAGCTGAAACTCTAAAACTCCTACAAGAAAACGTAGGGAAAAACTTCTTGACATTGATCTTGGCAACAATTTTATGGATATGATACCAAAAGCACAGGCAACAAAAATAAAACCTGTGGGACTACATCAAACTAAAATGCTTATGGACAGGATACAATCAACTGAGTAAAAAGACATCTTAGGGAAAGGGAGAAAATATTTATTAACCATATATATGATAAGGGGTTAACTTCCAAAATATATAAGGAAATCCTACAACTCAATAGTAAAGGATAACAGTAACCCAATTAAAAAATGGGCTAATGATTTGAATAGACATTTCTCCAAAGACAACATACAAATGGCCAACAGGTATAGGAAAAGATGCTCATAATCACTGATCATTAGGGAAACGTAAATCAAAACTGCAAGGAGAGCCATCTCATGTATGTCAGGATGGCTATATTAAAAAAACAAACAAGAGATAAATGTCACTGTCAGTGTGGAAAAAAAGGAACTCTTGTACAGTCATGGTGAGAATGGCAACTTGGGAGAGCCACTATGGAGAACAGTATGGAGGTTACTCAAAGAATTACATGTAGAACTACCATATAATCCAGCAATTCCACTCACAGGTATATAGCCAAAGGAAATGAAATCAGAATCTCAAAAAGATATTAGCACCCCCGTGTTCATTTCAGCTCTATATTCAACAGCCAAGATGTGGAAACAACCTAAACAACCATCAACAGATGAATGAATAAAGACATGCGGTATATACAGACAACGGAATAGTATTAAGCCTTAAAAAAGGAAATCCTGCAATATGTGACAACATGGATGAACCTTGAAGACATTATGTTAAATGTAATAAGCCAAGTATAGAAAGACAGATATTGACAAATATTGCATAATTCCATTTACACGAGGTATATAAAATAATCAAATTCATAGAACCAAAGAGTGGAATGGTGGTTACCAGGGGCTGGGGGGAAGGAGAAAATAGGAGTTACTAATGAACAGATATAAAAGTTTCAGATAAGAAGGATAAATAAACTCTAGAGATCTGCTGCATAACATTGTACCTATAGTCAACAGTAGTACATTGTACACTTAAAAAGTTTGTTGAGAGGGTAGATCTCATGTTAAGTGTTCTTTCTATAATAAAATAGAAAATGAGAGTCAATAGTCTGAACAAGCAAGAGAGCCTTGAAGTTATGAATGACATTGCGTATAATTTAAACAACAACAATGAAGACATGCACTGAATTTGTGTGGTTGAAGTTAAAATATAGGAACAGATTAAATATAGAAACAATAAGTAACATATTTAATGAAAAATAACTCTTTTCAAGAACAATAAAATGGTTGAGAAAGGTGGCTTTAGGTATTTGTAAATATCTTTAATTTTTGGCTTACTGGAAGGCAAGTTAACTCACATATGAGTATGCATTCAGTCTATTGTGGCATATTATTTGAGATATAAGAATAAAATTCTGTCCCAAACAGATATGTTATTGAAAAAGAGAAGAGTATTTTAATAGTCTTTTCAGATAATTGCGAATACTCTTTGATTCTCTGCACAAACAAGTAATAGCTTCTTTTTTTTTTTTTTGCTGTGATCTATTTATTTATTTATTTATTTTTTTTTTTAATTTTTTGTTTATTGCAGTAACATTGGTTTATAACATTGTAAAAATTTCAGGTGTACATCATTGTACTTCTATTTCTGCACGGACTACATCATGTTCACTACCAAAATACTAATTACAACCCATCACCACACACATGTGCCGAATTATCCCTTTCACCCTCCTCCCTCCCCCCTTCCCCTCTGGTAACCACCAATCCAATCTCTGTCCCTATGTGTTTGTTTATTGTTGTTATTATCTACTACTTAATGAAGGAAATCGTACGGTATTTGACCTTCTCCCTCTGACTTATTTCACTTTGCATTATATCCTCAATGTCCATCCATATTGTCACAAATGCCTGGATTTCATCGTTTCTTATGGCTGAGTAGTATTCCATTGTGTATATATACCACATCTTCTTTATCCATTCGTCCCTTGATGAGCACTTAGGTTGCTTCCAAGTCTTGGCTATTGTGAATAACACTGCAATGAACACAGGGGTGCATGTACCTTTGCAAATTGGTGTTTTCAAGTTCTTTGGATAAATACCCAACAGTGGAATAGCTGGATCATATGGTAGTTCTATCCTTGATTTTTTGAGGAATCTCCATACTGTTTTCCATAGTGGCTGCACCAGTTTGCACTCCCACCAGCAGTGTATGAGAGTTCCCTTTTCTCCACATCCTCTCCAACACATATTGTTTCCTGTCTTGTTAATTATAGCCATTCTGACGGGCATGAGGTGATATCTCATTGTAGTTTTGATTTGCATTTCCCTGATAGTTAGTGATTTTGAACATCTTTTCATGTGTCTGTTGGCCATCTGTATATCTTCTTTGGAGAAATGTCTGTTCAGGTCTTTTGCCCATTTTTTAATTGGGTTGGTAGTTTTTTTGTTGGTAAGATGCATGAGTTCTTTATATATTTTGGAGATTAAGCCCTTATCAGATGTATGGTTTGCAAATATCTTCTCCCAATTGTTAGGTTGTCTTTTCGTTTTGTTGATGGTTTCCTTTGCTGTGCAGAAGCTTTTTAGTTTGATGTAGTCTCATTTGTTTATTTTTTCTATTGTTTCTCTTGCCCAGTCAGATGTGGTGTATGAAAAGATGTTGCTAAGACCGATGTCGAAGAGCGTACTGCCTATGTTTTCTTCTAGAAGTTTCATAGTTTCAGGTCTTACATTCAAGTCTTTAATCCATTTGGAGTTAATTTTTGTGCATGGTGTAAGGTAAGGGTCTACTTTCATTTTTTTGCATGTGGCTATCCAGTTTTCCCAACACCATTTGTTGAAGAGACTTTCTTTTCCCCATTGTATGTTCTTGGCTCCTTTGTCAAAGATTAGCTCTCCATAGATGTGTGGGTTTATTTCTGGGCTTTCGATTCTATTCCATTGATCTGTGTGTCTGTTTTTGTGCCAGTACCATGCTGTTTTGGTTACTATAGCTTTGTAGTATATTTTGAAATCAGGGAGTGTGATACCTCCAGCTTTGTTCTTTTTTCTCAGGATTCCTTTAGCTATTCGGGGTCTTTTCTTGTTCCATATAAATTTTAGGATTCTTTGTTCTATTTCTGTGAAAAATGTTGTTGGAACTTTGATAGGGATTGCATTGAATCTATAGATGGCTTTAGGAAGTATGGACATCTTAACTATGTTAATTCTTCCAATCCAAGAGCACAGAATATCTTCCATTTCTTTGTGTCTTCGTCAATTTCTTTCAGAAGTGTTTTATAGTTTTCGGTGTACAGATCTTTCACCTCTTTGGTTAAGTTTATTCCTAGGTATTTTATTCTTTTTGTTGCAATTGTAAATGGGATGGTATTCTTAATTTCTCTTTCTGCTACTTTGTTGTTAGTATACAGAAATGCAACTGATTTTTGTATGTTGATTTTGTATCCTGCAACTTTACCATCTTGACCTTCATCTCTGGTGCAGCCACTATGGAAAACAGTATGGAGATTCCTCAAAAAATCAAGGATAGAACTACCATATGATCCAGCTATTCCACTGTTGGGTATTTATCCAAAGAACTTGAAAACACCAATTTGCAAAGGTACATGCACCCCTGTGTTCATTGCAGCGTTATTCACAATAGCCAAGACTTGGAAGCAACCTAAGTGCTCATCAAGGGACGAATGGATAAAGAAGATGTGGTATATATACACAATGGAATACTACTCAGCCATAAGAAACGATGAAATCCAGGCATTTGTGACAACATGGATGGACATTGAGGATATAATGCAAAGTGAAATAAGTCAGAGGGAGAAGGTCAAATACCGTATGATTTCCTTCATTAAGTAGTAGATAATAACAACAATAAACAAACACATAGGGACAGAGATTGGATTGGTGGTTACCAGAGGGGAAGGGGGGAGGGAGGAGGGTGAAAGGGATAATCCGATACATGTGTGTGGTGATGGGTTGTAATTAGTATTTTGGTGGTGAACATGATGTAATCTATGCAGAAATAGAAGTACAATGATGTACACCTGAAATTTTTACAATATTATAAACCAATGTTACTGCAATAAACAAAAAATTAAAAAAAAAAAAAAAAAGAAAATCTAAGTCTAGGAAAGAAAGATGGTTTATTAAAAATAAATAAAAATCATAGTCATGTTGGTTTAATCAGAAAAAAAAAAAAAGAAACCCAAAAAAGTCCTTAAAAGAAAGAAGCTAAATACCTAAAAACATTAATCATGGGAATCAATAAAATGTTGACAAAAAGCAAAAGAGGAAGATTGGCAACAGATGTGAGCTCAGGGCCAATCTTCCTCACCAAAAAAAAAAAAAAAAAGAGCCAACCAACACAGTAGGTGACAAAAACTCTAGACTAGAGCAGTGTTATCTGTACAGTACAAATTCTTGCTGTGGTTTTTATTTTCTTGGAGTATGAGTGAATCCATAAAATAAAATAATATAAATGAAAAAAAAAATTAGTTGAAATGGAGACTCTGAAGCCACGTCAATAAATTTATTCTCTTTAAAACCCATTTTGCCTATCTTGCACTTTTAATGGATTTTTAATCATGAGTGATTTTGTAATATCACATTGGTCGTTTGGAAAATATTGGTTTACTCAGTTATGCAGGTCTTAATTTTAATATCACCACTGATATTTTCAGTTCATATCTGAAATGGAAACCTGTCTTATACTTGTTACAGCCCTTTGAAAAACAATCAGTGGCATGTTACTGGATTCGTGTTGAACCGTCCGCACCACCATGGGACATCATATCATTCTGACGCCTAGGTTACCGATTATCCCTTGAGTGATGCCAGAAAGACATCCAACTGGGGAGGGGGAAGTGCAGCAAAGTTTAGTAATAAAGTGTGAATAGTGTATTCAAGGATACACTAAGGGGCAAAAGTCCACAAGAAGTGCACTGTGTACACAAGCGGGTTGCTCTACTCCCCACGGGCACAACGATAGTGTCTTGTCTACATGGACGACTGTGCGTTCCAAGCATTATGATTCTCTCCCAGCTGAGGCAAAGCAGTCACTCTGGCTTGCTGATGGTTGATTTCCACTATTACAGATTGTTCCTCTCCAGGGGTATATAAAATTAGTCTATGGGAAACACTATGGTACTCCCAGATGGAACTGTATTTGGAGGTTTAATGTACTGATTGGCAGTCTCATGGAATGCTCAATAACTCAGGGTTCAAATGATCTTCCAACATTGTGCGTATTTCATCAACGTGCAATGGCAACAATATTTGTGGTGGTGTGATAAGCATGGCTCCACTTTGCTAAACACGTTGCAGGTATGATAGGAGTTTGTCTGGGGGTATCCAGATAAAATATTCCTAGAAGACTGTCGTCATGAGGCAAAACACTTATTAACCCAAAAAGGGACACCAGAGGGAGCTATCCTCCAGGACACAAGCTGCAGCTAGAAACCAGCCTGGAGAGGCAGTGCAGCACTAAACGAATGGAGGAAGTGAATGACGCCACTGATGGGGAGCCACACCCGCCAGCAATGGTACAAGCAGGCTAGTCCCTCGCCCAGGAAGGATTATTGGATATTCACCATGAAATGTTTGTAGCTAAACAATGGTAACCTTATATAACAGTATGGCCTTTATTATTGTCCTCTAATACCATATTTTTAAAATAGTGAATTATCTTTCTTGTGGTACAAATGGTTAGAATTGGGTAGAAAAAGAAACAAGAGAGTGACATCCTTATGGGGAAGGACAGACGGGTACCGTTACACAATGGCACCTGGAAGCCAATGTTTCTAAAAACTTATTCTATAATATCTGGGCTAGGATTATATCCACAAAACAGATAAAATGCAGAGTTAACTGAAAAAGGGTCTCTAGTCACCACCTCAATCACTGGGAATATGTGGTACATAGGGAAAGGTAGTTTCTATTGGAAACGAAGCGAGAAAGATTGTAATTTTAACCAAAGTATGTTATATCAAACATTAATCTTTCCACCATAGCTATTTGGTGTAACAAAGGATTTGTAGGTTCATTGATAGAATTAAATGAAAACCAGACTTATATAAATGATCTCCAACCTGAGAAAATAAATTGAGAATTTAGGTTTAAGGCCCAAATAGTCAGGAAACATATGGAAACACATTGGGCTGAAAAGGAAGTAAATTTGACTTTAGAAAAATTACTCAATCAAATGCCTTCAGTTAACACATATAGAAAAATTCAAATAACTCTGGATCAAGGAGGTATTTAGAGTAACTAAGCTAGTGAACAAACATTAAAAGACCTACATCCTACTGAACAGTGGTTATCAGGCTGATAGTAGGGAGAAAATGTAAGTAAATAATGAACTTAATCCTGAGAAATATTGAAAATTTTCACATAAAAAAGGGACAGATGAAGAAATGGCTGAAGAAGAACACCAGGTTAAGGAAAAGAAAATGGAAAATTACATAAATTTATGTTTTTCAGTAATTAGTAAGAAAAATCTTAATTTTTTTAAACTGAGTTCTATTATTATAAATTTACCTTTTAACAATGAACAAGTGCCTGTGTATAGTTTACTTACACAATCCACTTTGTATCAAATGCCACATTGAACTATTTAAATTTCGTTGCATATAATCTTATAAAAGAAGATGCAATAAAACTGACATTCTTAAGTGGCAAATATTTATAGCTCCTTTTCAAGATTTATTTTCATACCATGAACATAACTTTTTAAAATGTCATCAATATTTTTAGCCTTTTCATGATATTTAGAGCATTCTGTCTCTTCTCCGTCTCCCTTCCTCTATCTCTCTCACGTTGAACCTGACCATTTCTGATGAAAATATTATTGTGTCTTGCCAACACAGCGAGTTCTCTACTAGCACTAAACCATCAAAAATAACAAGGGCAAATTTAATTAGAAAGGCAAAAAAAGTTAATTAAAATTACAAAGTAAATTTGGCAATGTAGCTCTTCAAATATCTGCTGCATTGGTGATTAAGTAATTATAAACTAGGAATCTGTTTACAATAATTTAATAATAGAATATAATAATGCTACTTCCAGAACATGAGTGATGCTAATTTTTTAATGCTGAATGCATATAATGCTGAATGGCAAATGAATCTGATTTTTTATGGGGTGTTTATATGAAGAAAAACTAAAATATAAGTTCATTTTTCTAGGTAAGTATCTATCTTTTCTGTATAGAAATTATATTTTTCTCATTTTTATTTTTAAACATAAATTAAATACAAAGTTCTACAGTCACCAGGAACATTTAATCTAGGCCTTTTTCTTTTGAAAATTCAAGTATGTTCAATTAAAAAATGTTTTTTCCAATGGTTACTCACTTCCTTAAAAATTAGAAACACTTCCTTTAATTAATGAAACACTTCCTTAAAAATTAGAAAAGTACTGCTGAGGGATTGTTGTATCATCTTGAATTAAAACATACCTGGAGCTCATCAATTGTTTATTGTATGGTTTAAGACAAATTACTTAAATTTTCTAAGCATCAATTTCTTCATAGTTAAAATAGGAAATGTATGTCCTACTTGTTAACTTTGTTTTTGTTGTTGTTGTTAAAGGTTAAATATACTGAACATCAAATGCATAAAACATAGTAGATATACATAATCATTTTTATCTTTATCTTAGGTTTAATATGCTATATAAAATAATTAAGTCAATTTCACAAGTAAGTTGAAGTTTAGAAGTACGTATGTGGTTCTACTCATTTTTTTTGTGTGTGAGGAAGATTGGCCCTGAGCTAACATCTGCCAATCCTCCTCTTTTTTTTGCTGAGGAAGACTGACCCTGGGCTAACATCCATGCTCATCTTCCTCCACTTTATATGGGACATCGCCACAGCATGTCTTGCAAAGTGGTGCATCAGTGCACGCCCGGGATCCGAACTGGGGAACCCCGGGCCGCAGCAGCGGAGCGCACGCACTTAACCGCTTGCACCACCGGGCCGGCCCCTACTCATTTTTTTTTTTTTTAACTTAACTAGCTGTCTTTTTATTACAACCAGAGATTATAGCTGCCCAAATTATAAGTGAGAATACCACTGTGTTCCAGAAAAGAATGAGTTAAAGTAGAAAAGGAATTGCGTAAAGTTTCTACATGACCATCAAATTGACAAGCTAACTCTCTTTTCGTATATTTAAAGATAGTTATTTTAATTTCCTAGAGATTATTATTGTGACCAAATTTATTCATGGAAGTGATTGATGAAATAAAGCAAAACCAAGGTCTGGGAGCTTTAACTGAAATGAATAATTGGGTGTATATTTTGGCCATATAGTAAAATATTTGGGGAGCCAAATTTCCACTCCTTCTCAGGGACAAAGATGCTGTGCCAGTCAGCGCTCCATTGCCATGGGAGCAATGTGAGTGAGGCCCAGAAGTGAGCTGAACATCAGTCCCCAACCAGAATCTGACAGAATGACCAGATCTTTGTGTAAAACCTAAACGCAGTGTTTGTCAGCTAAAAAAGAATTAATAGTATCCTGAATCTCACAACTTAATATCCCAAATCTCCGAGATACAATAAAAAACCACTCATCTGGACAACAACGCGAATGAGAAAACACAATCAAAAGAAGCCAATACAGGGGCCAGCCCAGTGGCATAGTGGTTAAGATCATGCGCTCCACTTCAGGGGCCCAGGGTTAGCAGATTTGGATCTCAGGTGCGGACCTGCATACTGCTCATCAAGCCATGCTGTGGCAGTGTCCCACATACAAAATGGAGGAAGATTGGCACAGATGTTAGCTCAGGGACAATCTTCCTCACAAAAAAAAAAAATGCCAATACAAGACTGAGATAACTCAGATGGAATTATCTGATAAGGATTTTAAAGCAACTACAAGATATGAAAAAGAATCAAAGGGCACTTTCAAAACTAAAAAATAAAATAACTGAAATTAAAAAAATAAAGAAACTCATGGGACAGGATCAAAAGTAGATTGGAGGTGACAGAGGAATTAGTGAACTCAAAGATAGATTAATAGAAATTACCCAATCTGAACAAAAGAGAAAATTGAGTAACAAAAACCATGAATTCAGTGATCTGTGAGAAAAAATCTAACATGTATTATCAGAGTCTCAGAAGGAGAGGAGAAAGAGTGCAACAATTAAAAAAATATTTGAAGGAAATATGGCTGAAAAGTTTGATATTGTACTATAGTTATGTAAAATGTCACCGTTGGGGCAAACTGGGGTGAAAGGTACACAGGACTTTATGTATTATTTTTGTAACCCTTTAGAGTATAATTACTACTAAACAAAAATTTAAAATTTTTATTTTAAACTTAAAATAATTACAGTACTTCACTACACATACAGAAATAGGCATATTATATAAAATAATAGATTTTCATATAAATAGCACTGCACTTTTTTGTGTGCCTTAAACATTTTTAAAGAATTTGTTAAACATAAATACCTGCTAAATAAGATGAAAGTTCTTAGTACTGTGTTTCTCAAGTTGGTGGCCTGTGATAAACCATGTTAGTAGTATGTTTTCAAAATGAATATTTTGATGCCTTCCTAAAGAGGAATTTATTAGACAGAACTGTCCATAAAACAGTTTTTCGATGGAGTAGGTTCTTCTAGGAGCACCTAATAGCTTCTATTGGAAATAATTTTTCAAAAACACAGTTTTGTAAATGCTGTCTTATGACAAGAAAATCACTCAAATAAATATGAACAGATTTAACACTGAAATGAAAAAATAGGCAAAGCTTGTTACCAAACCAGATTCATTTTGCCCACTGCATGATTATGTCAATCACTGAGATGATGAGCTTGTAGCAGAGAAAGGGTTTATTCACAAGTCAGCCAAGTAAGGAGACGGGAGAACAAATCTCAAATCAGTCTCCCTGAAAAATACTACTATTTATGAAAAATAGTACTATTTATGGGATAAAGGGGAGAAGTGGTCTGAAGTGTGGGAATAGATGATTGGAGATAAGGAGAAGTGAGGTAATAGATGATCTGCACAAGTATCATCTCTCTCCATAGGACTCATGTTCACAAAATGGCAGCATTACCACGATCTGAGGGTGGAGTTTTTGATTCTTTAACGTCAAAGTGTCACCTATCAGTAATCCATGCAGACCCAGTTGATGAGTCAGTGGTCTTAACCAGCCTGAACTGGACAGGGAGTCGATTCTCAGTTCCTGAAAAATTCAAGTACCCCTACCATGGTGACCCCAGCATCAGAGATGTTATCTATAGGGCAGGTTTTAGTAATGCATTATCTAACTACTTTTGCAAACAGACAACTGAGTATAGTTAAAGCAAGTTAGCCCCCGGTTTTAAGCTTACAAACATAGAAACAAAAATAAGTAAAATATTTAAAAATATTCTTATTAGTGGATACAGGATTGAATTAGAATGGTTAATGACTTAGAAATATTTTCATATACCAAAATAAAACCTGAAAAAATTGAGTAAAATTTAAGACTTAAATATTAGACTATAGTTAATTTGCATGACTTTAATCTTGTAAGTACAGAAAAAAACTATCACAGAAGTACAAAATACAATTTTATTTCATTTAAATACCAGCAAGAATTATGGCCCAGTGAGAAAAAAATGATAAAAATAATAATGTTTCATTCAGATGGTAAAGGGAATACTAAAGGAAGTTAGCTCTAACCTGAGTAGGAATACAGGACGTAAAATCATCTGAATCAAATAATAAAAATGGCAAGAGTTTACAAAAGAGCTATTACCTAGGAGTCTTAACTTAAACATATGAGAAACCAACCTCATTTGAAAAGTATGAACTTCCAAAAGTATTTAATGAGTCTGATATGGTGCCAGAAGATTCAGCTGGCTTTTATGCATTCCTCAAGGAGAACATCAGGTCATCTCTATTGAGACAATAACCCCACCTCTTTTGAGATGATGATACTTCTTCTTAGTACATTAGAAAATGTTTAGAAATAATAGTAGAGATTGGATTAGTGGTTACCAGAAGGGAAGGGGGAAGGGAGGAGGGTGAAATGGATAATTAGGCACAGGTGTGTTGTGATGGATTGTAACTAGTATTTGGGTGGTGAACATGATGTAATCCATGCAGAAATAGAAGTATAATGATGTACACCTGAAATTTATACAATGTTATAAACCAATGTTACTGCAATAAACAAACAAACAAAAAGAAAGAAATATAGTGATGAGGAAAATCTTTAAACTCAAGCAAATTATACCCATAATATCAATGCGTGATTAGATTCAGGAAAATCTTTGTGTAATTGATTTCTAAAGGGTTATATGTAAGAAAATCTGGCACATTAGACAATCTGACAAAATAGCCTTATAAATGCCAATTTTAAATAGAATATGGCTAAATGTCCTGATATCTGCAATTGCTTTGGAAATGCATTAATATTAAGGAGATTAGCACATGGATAGCTGGATATGCAAGTATTGAAAAATGTTAATAATAGAGTCTAGGAGAGGATATATAGTTTTTCACTGTAAAGTTCTATATCTTTTGATGTATATTACAATATTTTCATTAAAATGTTGAGGAAAGAAAAAGAGGGCAATAAAAAGACTAAAATACTAAACAGAGAGTGATGAGAATCTACAGACTGGAACTGTACAATATGGTAGCCACTAATAACACATAGCTATTTAAATTTAAATTAGTTAAAATTAAATGAAATTAATAATTTGTTTCTTCAGTCATATTAACCATATCTCAGCACTAACTACTCACATGCGGCTGAGGGTTAGCATATTGGACAACACTACTATTGACCCTTATTAAAGACAATTATGGTGACTATGGTTAATAACACTATATTGTATATTTGAAAGATGCAAAGAGAATAGATCTTAAATGCTCTCATTATAAGAAAAAAAAATTGCAACTATGTGAGGTGATGGATGTTAACTAAAAACAGTGGTGATCATTTTGCAATATATACATATACCAAATCATTATGTTCTACATATTAACTAATACAATGTTATATGTCATTTATATCTCAATAAAACTGGGAGAAAAAAAGACAATTCTAAAGTAAGAACTTCAGAAAAAAGAAAAATGTCCCCAGAAATGTCTAAAATGGAAGAAAGAATGGTGAAAAAATAGTAACATTAAACATGTAGGTTGCAATAAAATATTAATTGTAAAAGTACTAGTAAAAATGACAATTTATAGAGTAAGAAACAAGTTTGGACTAAAATACTGGACAAGACTGCCGTATAATTTGTGATGGATGATCGGTGTTAAAGGATTGTAAATTTCTTACATTGTTCAATAAGAGAGTAAAGATAGACCTAAATGTAAAAGCTAAAATATTTGCTCAGGGAAAACTGCAAAATTTTACACGAGGTAAAAGAGGAATAAAATGTTCTATTAAAACAAAAGACAGACAGAAGGAAGAAATAAATGAAAGATACAAAAAAATGGGTAAAAATCATGAATTGTGAGAAATATTTCTAAAATATCAATCGTATTAAATATAAATGGAAAAAACTCTCCACTTAAAAGATAGAAACTAATACTAGACTGTAAAGGAAAAAAAAGAAGAAGGAAGGGGATGAAAAGGAATGATGAATTCAGAGTTTTGTTATTTAAAATGAGAATAAAAATGCAAACATTTACCCCCAAATAGGCTTTAGGGCAAAAAAAAAAAAAAGCTTTACTAACAGTTAAGAGAGTCACTATATATTGAAAAAAATAATTCACCAGAAGCCAGCCCTGGTGGCCTAGTGGTTAAGTTTGGCACACTCCACTTAGGTGGACTGGGTTTGGTTCCTGGGCATGGACCTACACCACTCCTCTGTCAGTGGCCATGCTGTGGCAGCCGCTCACATACAAAAAGAGGAAGACTGGCCACAGATGTTAGCTCTGGGCAAATCTTCCTCAGTAATAAGAGGAAGATTGACAACAGATGTTAGCTTAAGGTGGATCTTCATCACCAAAAAAATAAATAAATAAATAAAATAATAATAATTTACCAGGAAAATACTAGAATTCTAAATATTCACCTAATACCATACTTCTATATATATGTAAAGCAAATAATATACAGAACCATGAGAAAAATTACAGAAAACGTGCCACATGGAAGAAATGAATGCATCCCTCTTTAAATGATAGAAGCAGCAGGCAAACAAAAACAAAAAACAATAATAATAGAACTTTAAAACAAAATAAACTTGATCTGATGAATTTAGAGAACTTTGCACCCTACAATTAAAAATTCCTCATTATTGATGGGTGGTGGTGATGGTTGTACAACAATATGAATATACTTGACACCACTGAACTATACACTTGAAAATGGTTTTGATAGTAAATTTTATGTAATGTATATTTCACCACAATAAAAAATGAAAAAAACTCTCCAAAAGAGATTACTCATTATTCGTTTCAATATTTGGGACATTTTTTACAAAGAAAACAAAAAATCTAGATGATTTTAGCTATCTAAAATATTTCATGAATAAATAATTCCAATACATCAACAATTATTATAGAGAAAGGGGAAAAAAGGGATATATATAGCAACTCATTTTATGAAGCTAATATATCCTTAACTCTAAACCCAGACAATAATCATCTAATAAAATATTTACAGGCTTATCTCACATATCAAAGTAGATACAAAATTTCTTAACAAAATATTAGTAAACCGAGTCCATCTATATATATTTGAAAATATTTAGTTTCTTTGAAGAATTCAAGAATAACTCAACTTTAGAAAATCTAAATTCATCATGTAACAGCTTAAAGGAAAAAACTGATTATTTCAGTTGCAGGAAAAAAATCATTAAATTCATCATTTCTGTATTATTAAAATACTGTAGGAACTGAGAGGAGAGACCATTGTTTACATGGAAAAGTATGTCCGGAGAAGTTTATTCAAAAAAGTTATTCAGGATGGGGAGGCATTGGAAACATTCCTTTTACAATCAAGGAGAAGCCTAGAATATCTATTGCGATTAACTATGGAAAAACTTGCCACAGAAATGAGAACCTCTCCCCCCAAAATGGAATAGAGCATTTGTCAATGTAAAGGTAGAAACAAAATTGTTATTATTCATGTAAGTACTTTAAACGTAGCGTCACTACTAAAAGATCAAAGAATGTAAGCAAAGAAATACCAGAATTAGAAATGTTTATCAAGGTTGTTAGATATATAATTAGTTATCAAGTCAATTGTATTTCTGTACACTTGTGGCAGTAATTTAGGAAATATATTTTTTCAAAAGATACATTTGAAGTTAAAATAAATAACATACTAAAATCAATCTAAGGCAAAAACATAAAACAATGAATTTTCTATTTAATTGAAGAAGAGTTAACAAAAATCAAGAGATATGCCAGGTTCATGGGTAGAATTCAAAGTCAAAATTTCCAGATGTCCCCAAAATATCCCATATAATCAATATAATTCCAGTGTGCAGTTGCGTGCATGTGTGTAAATTGATAATCTACCTTGAATGTTACTTATAAGTGAATGGGCCAAAAATAAGAGCCAAGATAATTTTGAATAACAAGTAGGGCACTTGTCCTACCAGATACCAAGGATATCATAAAGCCTGACTGTTTAAGACAATGAAGAAACTGTTGCAGAGATAAACACAGAGATCAACGGGGCAGAATAGAGAGCCAAGAAAATGTTCAGCACATATTTGAAATCTTAGATGTCTTTACAGATAACTGAGTAAAAATTGAATACTCAATAAGTGATACAGAAATAATTAGCTTCATGGTTTTTCACATGGAAAAAAAAAATCAAATTGGATCCATTCACCACACCATATATAAAAGTTTACTCCAGGATTAAACATGAAAATTTGATCTTTTATTATAATAAAAATAAGAAATTTTGTTCAACAAATGATACCATAAAGAGTGAAAAGAACAGCTATAAATTGAAAGAATACATATATGTGCATATATATGTATGTATATATATGTATGTATCATGAGCACCAGTTTAGCCTGGAGGTTTTGGCTTCTTAAATATTATGGATTCTTAAGTATTTGGGGTTCTTAAATAATTTAGTTAGGGAGAGATTTTTCTTAAGACTACTTTTTGGGCCAGCCCCTGTGGCCTAGTGGTTAAATTAGGCATGCTCTGCTTTGGTGGCCCGGGTTTGGTTCCCAGGCACGGACATACACCACCTGTCTATAAGTAGTCATGCTGTGACGGCAACTCACATACAAAATAGAGGAAGATGGCAACAGATGTTAGCTCAGGGCGAATCTTCCTCGGCAAAAAAAACCAAAAAGACTACTTTTCCTCATTTGGATTGAGGATGGCTTGTCCTTTATAAACACTTTTGCTTCTAAAGAACTAGTTTTCCCAAGGTAGAGATATAAAGAAAATAAGAAAGGAGAGAGATACTTAGGGTTTATTTATAGGTTTAGGGAGAGACAGTAAAAGTTTTGCAGATTTTGATCAGTAATTAACAAATATGGAAAAAATTTTTTTGGCTATAGCAGCATTTGAGCCATCCTCCTAGGGAGCCTGAGCATAACAAAATTCATTGAAGACAGAGAGGAATTCTGTTGACCCATATAGATTGCTAACTATGTAAGAAAATTCATTAATAAATTATCCTTATTTCTACTTTCCATTACTAAATTTGCTCCTCCTGTGACACATTGTTTTTAAAGTTTTAGCTGAAAAAAAGATATTTTAGCTGAATTGTAATTTTTTGAATTATCTCTAGAGAGGTTGAAATACTAAAAAGTACTGCTAGAGATAAAACACCCACCTTTTGCCAGCTGAACATTTATTTGCACATCGCCTGGAGGGTAAGAGAGCTGGAGGCTGAAGAAACAGCTTTTTAGATCTCATTGATTATATCTCAGTCTATTTTAAATGGCAATTTATAATATTTGGAAGAAAACGTACAGAATGATGTCAAACTCAACTCAGGTCACTGCATTGACGAAAAGAAATTGATGGCAAGAAATTGCCGGCATTCATTTAGAAAACACTAAAACTACTGGCTAGATGAGTTCATTCTATTTCTCCATAGATTTAATATTATCAATATAGATTGAATCAAGCTAACCCAAAATGGAATTTTACTTTAAATGCTTTGTGATTGAAACAATTTGCAGAAATTATGGGCCTTGTTAAGCCAATATCCAGTGAATGCTACACACAGACAATTTCTACAGCCATATATAGTATATAGTGACATGTTTAGTAGAAATAACTAAACATGTATTTATGTTTCTATTTATGTATTTATGTATTTCTATTCTTCTGGGATTAGAAGGTACAAACAGAAATGTCAACTAGACCAGTAGTTCTCTATCTTTCATGTTTTACTTCTCGCAAATATTCTATCAAATAATTAAGCTTCCAAATTGTTACAAACAAAATGAGTAATTTTTCAATGAGATTTATGTTTACTATCAATATATCATCATATTAATAGTTACACGAAGTTTGAGAATCTAACTTCTATGCTTTAACAGGCAAAGATCTATATTTCCATTTTGAAAAAAATTATCAGGTCTAAAAATATAATTTATTCTTGATCCTGTCTGCAAAATGTAGCATGCATTCCTAATTATAAAGGAAACTTGAAAATAATGTGATAATTTATTTTCCAAATCTAATGATTTAAAAAAAAAGTCTTCTGGTCAGTTTGAATATATGAACACCTAGGGACATAGATGAAATAACAAAATATCTACTGATTATTTGTTAGAATAATTATATGTAACTCTCTTAAATAACACTATACAAAACATTTTTATTTAGAAATACACCATTTGTTTTCCATTCTTATCTTGTATGAGACAGTATTATTTAGGCTCTTGACTTGCAGTATTGGCATCAATCATCATAGCCAATTATTCCATCATCTAACACAGTGTTCCAGAGGATACCCTTTTCTCCTTTATCTGCATTTAAAAAAATATATGTAACTGTTCCCTTATGATGCTTTCATAAAAAATGTAATGTCAAACCAAACCACATGTATCAATTTGAGCAATATTAAGACAGGTCCCCCTCCTCCACTGTACTTATGTTGGTATATGTTTGATACATACAAATCAGTATGTTGCTTCTGAAGGTGAAATTTTAGAGGCTTGTTTATGATAAAATAGAGACAATTGCCATTGCAAAGTAAAGTAGTTATAAATTCATGTTGAACATCTTTGTCTAATTTTATAATGTTTCCATGAGCTGGGGCTCCTATTCATTGGTGTGCTGAGAAAGGTTTAACTGGCACTCTGGCAGTGATGGGGAGCACACAGCCTGATTTGTACAATTTTCCCATTTCCATGGTGTAAATACTCCCACTCTGGCCAATTTTAAGCTACCACTGTGAAGTCAACTATCTTGCGAACTTCCTGCAATTTTAACCACAGGCTCTCCTGATCCAGTGTGAGCCACCTCCCACACACCAACAGAAGACCACAAGCTTCTTTCTCTCTGTAGATTCAGTTCCTTCCCACTTCCCTCCCAGGTGCTTGTCTTTAATTCCTGTTACTCCCGTCTCCATTTCAATGGCTCCATCCCTTCAATGTAAACTCGCTTATAGTTTAAAATCTCTCACTCATTCCCAGCCCAGGCTCATTTTAATGAGAATCGTTTTCATAATATTGACATTGCCAATATTCAACCTCATACCAATTTCAAAAGCCAGTGAAAGGTTTGTTCTAATAATGTTTACATTGCACACAGGTCATGAATTGACATGCCATTGCTAAATGTGAAGGTTCCTTTTCAGTGTTTCTCCCAACTCATTTTATTTATTTACCAAAACCAAAGACATTCCAAAAAAAAAAGCACTATGCAAGGTTGATTTAACATTTGAAAATCAATCAAACTAGTCCACATTCCAACATGCTAAGGAAGAAAAGCATTTGAGAAAATCTAACATTCATTCATGATAAAAACTCTCAGAAAGTTAGGAATAGAGAGGAATTACCTCAATGTGATAAAGAATATCTACCAAAAATACCTAAAGCTAACCTAGTATTCAGTAGCAAAAGATGGAACGCTTTCTCTCTAAAATTGGAAACAAGGCAAGGATGTGCTCTCATCACTTTCATTCACCATAGTACTGGAAATTCTAGCTACTGCAATAGGCAGTAAAAAGACATAAAAGGCATACAGCTTGCAAAGGAAGAAATAAAATTCTCTTTGCAGGTGTCCGTGATTATCTGTGTAGAACATCCCAAGTCACTGACGAAAGGAAAAAAAAGAGCCTCCTAGAACTAATAAATGAGCTCGGCGAGGTCACAGAATACAAGGTGAACACAAAATTTCATCGCATTTCTATATACTGACATCGAACGATGAAGAAAATAGTTATTATATTTTAGAGATAAATACTTGTATATTTACAAATAAAATAATATAATTTCTGACATTCATTTTAAAATAATTCAGTGAGGAAGATGGAGGAGGGATACCTATAAAGCAAAATTGGTCCTGGGTTGATAGTAGTTGAAACTGGGTAACAAATAGTTCTTTATACTAACCTCTACTGGTCCATGGCTCTCAAAATGTGGTTCTCTCACCAGCGGGACCAGCAGCATTGGAGAATGTGTTAGAAGAACACCCTCTCAGCCCCAATCCATACATTTTCAATCAAAGACTGAAAATCAAGCCCATTAATATGTGAGTTAAAATGTCCTGCGGGCGATTCTGATCCATGTTAATGTTTCTGAACCACTGCGCGTCAACTGCTCTCCCCTGAAGATTGGTAGCTGGTATTTGTATACACATTGCTCTTATATATGTATTAAATTATTCACAGTGCAGTGGGAAAAAAACGAAAATGCCTAGGCCAGATGTTTCGCTAGCAAATTAGGATAAAATTTGAAGACATATAATCCTATTCTTAGACAAACACTTTCTGAGGATAGAAGAAGGGAACCAGTTTCCTAACAGTTTATGAGACTAGAAAAATCTTAGCCCCGGAATTGAACAAAAAAAGTGTGTTATGGGCCGGCCCCATGGTGTGGCAGTTAAGCGTGCGTGCTCCGCTGCTGGCGGCCCGGGTTCGGATCCTGGGCACGCACTGACGCACCGCTTGTCAGGCCATGCTGTGGCCGCGTCCCATATAAAGTGGAGGAAGATAGGCACAGATGTTACCTCAGGGCCAGTCTTCCTCAGCAAAAAGAGGAGGATTGGCATGATGTTAGCTCAGGGCTGATCTTCCTCACAAAATAAGAAAAAAAAGTATGAGAAAAGGAAATATCAAAGCCAATCTCATTCAGGAAAACAAGATGCAATAATTTTAAACAAGAGTTAAGGAAACTGAATCCAGTAGCATATACAAAAACAAAACATAACTAAATTGTATTTATCCTAGGAGAGCAGAGTTGGTTTAACATTAGAAAAACTATGCATGAAAGGGAGCATGAGAGGAGTTTATGTATTCCTAACATATTCTGTGTTTCGCTCTAGATGTTGGCTACATGGCTATGCTTGATTTTTTATAATGTATTAAGATGTATGCTAAGATTGTTTTACTTTTCTGTTTGTAAGGTAGACAAAAGTTTTGAAAAAATCTTTAAAAATTTTATTTTTTCTCAAAAATCTTGTTCATTATCATAGTTGATTGATAAAAAAAGGAAACGTGAGAAATTCTGTTACGTTGAGGAAATATAATACATTGAGGAAAATACAAAGATAATAATTCTGCAACTTTTTCTCCAGATAAACCCTGAGATACTTTCATCTCTTGAAACTACAATAAGCAAATGTTTGAGAGGAAATATAATGATAATTAAAACCAATTAGGCCCCTTAAATATCATAACAAACTGGAACTTCTCATCCTCTCAGTTAGAAGATAAAATATTAACATAAGTGATTGGATTTTTTTAAATGAAAATGCAATTACAAATATTAGAGAATGAAATCAGTCTTTGATGTTAAAAAACACTGTTGGTTCACAACTGCAGGAGTTTCCTGGGTGAAATCTGAAAGTGACCCCTAAACTCAGTGGGCAAGGAGAGACCAAAGGAAGAGGCAGACCACTCCTGATGGTAGGTGGCAGGTTTAATAAGGTGAACTTACGAGGCTTGTCTTGGTGGCCACAGGACGAGTAGGTCTCTGCATCAGTCCACTAGAATCTTAAAGTTTATTCAGAGGCCTTAACTGAGATCAGTCACATACATCATCCAGATGGTCTCAACACCTTACTCTCTAAAGGCTACATCCTTAAAACAGCTCCTAACATAAGAATGGTGGGCAGAAGGTAAATTCCAAGGGTGGGGGAAGGGTGAGGAGCCTCTGATTGCCCAAGTCCAGCTCCCTGGGCAACCGGAGGTCATGTCCTCTGGATGACTGCCTCCAAAAAACATAATAAAATTTCACGGGGCCGGCCCTGTGGCGTAGTGGCTAAAGTTTGGCACGCTCCACTTTGGTGGCCCGAGTTCATGGGTTCAGATCCTGGGCACGGACTTACGCCACTTGTCAACCATGCTGCGGCGGTGATCCACACACAAAATAGAGGAAGGTTGACACAGATGTTAGCTCAGCGTGAATCTTCCTCAGCAAAAAAAAAAAAAAAAAAAATTTACTCTACCTTTCAGTATAGTTTGGTCCCAAAGTCAAGCATGATACAAAATGTCAATTAAAAATTGATTCATCGGAGGCCGGCCCAGTGGCGTAGCGGTTAAGTTTGCATGCTCTGCTTCGGTGGCCTGGGGTTTGCGGGTTCAAATCCCAGGCGCAGACAGGCACAGCACTTATCTAGTCATGCTGTGGCAGGCATCTCACATATAAAGTAGAGGAAGATGGGCACAGATGTTAGCCCAGGGCCAATCTTCCTCAGCAAAAAGAGAAGGATCGGCAACAGATGTTAGCTCAGGGCTAATCTTCCTCACAAAAAAAAAAAATTGATTCATCAACAGGACCGGCCTGGTGGCCTAGTGGTTAAGTTTGGTGCACTCTGCTTTGGCAGCCCAGGTTCAGTTCCTGGGCACAGACCTACACCACTCATTGGTGGCCGTGCTAGGGCGGCAACCCACATACAAAATAGAGGAAGATTGGCACAGATGTTAGCTCAGGGCAGATCTTCTTCAGAAAAACAAACAAACAAAAAAACAACAAAAAAATTGATTCATCAACAAATTATGATTTTCTCATTTAAACATCCAATTATCACATATTATTGTTTTTAAATGGAAAAAGTTGAAGTTGGTTTTTATATGATTAATAATTTATGCCTTTCATACAGTTCTATAAATTATTTGTAACATAATGAAATAGTAACCTAAAATAAAAATATTTTGTGTTCAAAATAATATAATATATATGACTAATTAAATTATTTTAATATCTTTAGAGGACTGGTGAATTACATATTGCTATGGAAGATATTGAAATGCCAAAAAAGTTGGAAACTCCTGATGTAGTCTATAGAAACATATTAGTGCCTCACAAACAGGAAGCTTAAAGTTTTTCTAATCGCTTATGTCTTTCATAAAAAGCATTTTTTACTTGAATATATTCTGAGCATGTCTTTAATCACAGTCCTTATTATTAGTATTTTAAAAAAGAGGAAAATTAATCCAGAAAGATACTCAGTGTATATATTTGACTCTTAGAATAATTTCATCAACATCATATACACCTTTGATTCTACTTTGATAAGATGCTTGCGTGACAAAACAATTTCAATGTAATAATCAAAATAAATATAATGGTGACTTGGAAGAGCGCAACACACCACTTAGTAAATTGATTCATTATTTCTCCTTAACTAGACAAAACACAACCATTTTAAAAATGGCATTTAAAGCCGTTTTTTAAAGGCTTTAAACTTAACTGTGCATGTAGGCTCTTTCGCTTTCGTGTAGGGAAAATAAACACATTATCCAAAACTCCTTAATGTCAACCTCTGACTTTTCACGCAGGCATTAACTGCGTGTCTACTGCTGTGACGTTCACAATCCTCGTCATCCCAGCTTTCACTGAGTGACCTCTTAACACTAGTGACAACCCCACAAAACATGGTGGTAGATGCTCATTAATTTGTTGTCTAAAAATAATCATACTTAGTTATAAAACTCAACTTGTGTATGTGTGAAGAGGTATTTGTGTTTTCCCCATCAAATTCTTGTTCATATTCCCACAAAAATTACACACACGTGTGTGTGTGAATAATAGGTTTATAACAATTCTTGCTATTAAACTTGCCATTTTTTATTTGTTTGTTTCCTTCTTTTCCTCTAAAACATCTTTGTTGTGAGAGAAGTAATTTGTCTAAAAGTTGAATGATGCATATATATTGGCGAATGTGCTGATCAACATGAAGAGAATTTTTTCTCTCTCTATTTTCATGTCAGCAGGAAATAAACTTTAAATATCCTTTATGCATATATCAAATAAATGGACTACATAACAATATTTCAGACTCCACACTTTCTACACTCCTGAAACCTACACCCATTGGTCATTAATACATTATCAACAATGTGTTAATGTGTTATGAAATATGCTTACATCTCTGAGAGGGTAAAAATAACTTGGCTGTTTTTCAGAATAGAGACTGTGAAACTAGTGGTTTCCCGTCTTTATCTTTGATGCTCTGTGAATGTTTTAAGATATATATATATATGGGTTTTTCCCCCAAAACTTAACATTTATTTTTTAATGAGATTTTTATCTCAGCTTTCTTTGTAATCAGAAAAATAGGTAGTTTAAATTAGACCAAAAGGAATAATTTAGAAAATTTATAAGAAAAATTCCTAATTTATGAAAATTTTAGTGTTAAGAAATCAAAATTTTAACCTGATTTAGGGAAATTTTGGAAAAAAATTATCCTTTGTATAGGAGAGCACACCATTGCTATATTCTTTGGACTAGATGGGCATACATTTCTAATGTTCCTAATTTAGCTATTTATACGGATAGAATTGTGCAAAGACAAATCTTTTAAAAAGGACTATTTTGTTTTTTATTGATTACAAAATGAACAGATTTTCAGTGGCTTTTAAAAGCTTCTAATATTATTACATCATGTTATCCTCTAAAGCTAGGCTATCAGTCCTTATTCTAAATTGATGGTGACAAAGAAAAGCCTTATGCCACTCCTGTCTAAGGAAGCTGAATAGAGGCTATAAGTGCAAATACACCAACAACGTAACTTCCAAACAGAAAACCTAGAGCCCTTTCTATAGACTGACCCTGAGATTCCTGAAAGTGAATTTACAGCAATATTTCTTTTGCTTTATTCAGTATTTTCAAGCTATTGGCCTATTTATGTGTTCGATCATTTATTCAGTTTTTAAAGGAGTATAAATTGAGCATCACTACGTGCCAGAAAGACTGCCTGGTGCTGACCGTGTAGTCAAATGAAGCTGGATGTCTGCCATCACGAACCGTGAAATTAAGTCACACAGAAAGACAATGAACAAGTAAACACCATAAAATGTGAGACCCTATGAAAGAAGCAAACAGGATGCTAAGATAGAGACTAACAGGAGAAAACGAAACTGAGTGGTCAGGGAAGGTGTCACTAAGAAAGTGCTATTTGTGCTGACTTGATGGATGGGAAACCAGCCATGAGAAGACCATGAGGCAAAAGATTGCAGGTAGAGGAAAGATCATGGGCAAAGACCTGAAGTTAGTGAATAGCTCGGAATATTTTAGAGTCTTAAAAATGCTGATAGTCAGTGAACCAAGGGATGTGTGGTATAAAATTAAATGGGAGAAGTAATCAGGGCCTGGCCGTGCAGGGCTGAGCTGGT
Organism: Ceratotherium simum simum; assembly: GCF_057802395.1. NCBI lineage: Eukaryota > Metazoa > Chordata > Mammalia > Perissodactyla > Rhinocerotidae > Ceratotherium > Ceratotherium simum. The sequence continues at coordinate 10,088,535 of NC_141935.1, read as the reverse complement.
CAGGAGTTTGGCATGGATCTGAAGTACAGTAAGAAGATTTATTTATTATTGCTTTCAGCAATGGAGTAGCATGATTTGACTCATAGTTTTAAATTTTTGGGGGGGGTAACGTTACTCTAGCTCCTGTGCAGAAATAAAGGCGGACAAAGAGGAGGTGGGAGATGAGAAGGTCATTGTCGTATTACGTGAAAAGTGATAGAGTTGAAATAGAGTTTTGAGATAGAATCTATAAAATTCATGGAGTAAAGAAGGAGTAATCAGCACTCCTCCCAGACTTGGGGCTTGAAAAGCTTCTTATAAACATATTAAAATCACCTCATCCTAGAAGATCAACTCACATCCTTCTTGAGCACATGCCACACTTTTCTCTTTCCTACATAATCTTTTTGAAATAATTCTACATGCTTAACAGCATTACTTCCTCATCTCCTAACCATTCATTAATTTCAAACACACCTGTTTTCTTTCCCCATCCCCTACCAAAACTGATTTCTGTACTATTATTAATAGCGCCCTCATTGCCACACTCGGAGAGACTGCTTTTCTGTCCTAATCTACTAGAAATATTTCTCTAAGGCACTTTTCACCTTGGATCATTTAATTTTTAGGTTCTGCTATTCTTGGCTTTTTGGAAATATTCCCTCTCCTTTATGCAACTTTCCCCATTGTCCAAGTTCTCTGTCCTCCACCACTGTTTCTGAAATGTGATCATAAGTATGATAATTTGTGTGTGTGTTGCTGGTCCCACCACTAGACTGCCACATCCTGGATTCCTTTTATCTTCTGTATTTAAGATGCCCCCTTATCTGACTGGCGTGAGTTGAATCCCTATCAGCCAAATTGTATCTAGGCGACATCAGGAAAAGTACTTAAATTCTCTACATCTCAGTTTCCTTATATGAGAAGTGGGAATAATGAAAGTAAACCTCCTTGGATTGTTCTGCTATTAAAATGAGATTAATGTTACTTTCAGTTAGAAACTACAGTTAGTAACTGTTATTGTTTCATAATCATTATAGTTATTGTCATAATCGTTATATTGGTAATATGAGCAAATAAACAAATGTCCTACTATATCATAGGTGTTTAATTGGCTCAAATGAAAGGCGAATGAGTATCACTGGAGGATAAGACTCATGTTCCATGTTTGAATTTAACATCATAGGTACTCAGCCATTTTTTATGGACTATATGAAGTAATTAACTGCTATATAGTATGTTTATTAAAGCACGATATAGTTGTGGGATGTGTAGGTAGATGCCTGGAACATAGTTACCACTAAGAACATGTTTTTGAATAAGTTATGAATTAATTGATGAATGTACTAACATTTTTGGGGAACCCATATCAAAAATGTTGATGGTAAAACCAATTTTCTACCTTTCTATATGGATTCAGAAAGAATCATTTGGGATGGCACTTATCCTTATCCGTCACCCCTGAACCTTCCATAAAATAATGTTATAATTTCAGAAGTGGTTTTAGGTCCATAATCTTAAATATGTATCATATCAATGTAAGTTCACTTTTGTTATTATATAGTTTCACTTAAAGTTAGGAGTTTTTAAGAAAGTCTTTACAGATGTAACTTCCAGAAGAAATGCTTCATGCTACCAATGTTAAAAATAAGCTATTTAATTAGCAGGCTGCCATATGTTCTATCATTTTCTATTAGACAACATGTTAAATAGTAATTTTTTTCAGAGTCTATTTTAAAATTCAAATCATGGATAAAGTTTTAATAACAATTGAATCATTATGGCCATTTTGATTGCTTACCAATATATTATATATGTATATGTGTATATACTTAAAATATAATTATATACTAAATTCAAATATATATGATTCTCTTTTGTACCAACTCAACCTAGTAAATATTCATTATTGATCATTATATATTAATAAATAAAAGGAATAACTCTAGTACCAGAAATGGTTAGTAATTGATTTGTCATCTCGACGCTGATTTAATATGCAGTCAAGTGCCAGTGATGATGCCAATTTCTCAAGCAGTTCTGCTTAACGGAAAATACAATTTTGTTATCTAACACAAGATCTGTTAGTATTCACAAAGTATCATTATCTATAACTATTGTAACTATTTAATATTAAAAGAAAAACATAATCATTTTAATAAAGCCAAATAAAAGTGAATGCTGGCTTGAGAGACAATTTGAAAAATGCAATTTCTCTAGTTAAAGTCAGCACTATGCTCTGGTGTTCCCTTCGATGAAATTCAATTTGATAACTGACTTCAAAAATAAGAGTGACATAATTAGGTGTCAGTAAAGAACACTTACTGAAATGTTGGATACTAGTTTAAATGCAGATATGGGCCTGGCTAGCATAGGAAAAAAAAATAACCACATTAGTTTTAAGCACTAAACTCATCTCAGCCTTTGTTGAGCCTTTGATTAATAAATGGCATCTTCAAGCATGTAACAAAACTTAATGTGAACTTAGTACAATCATAAATGGCAAGGCGAGAGTGAGGAAGAGATTTTGAAAATTCTCATCCATCTATCCTGAAACAATTAATCTTCAGAGGAAGTTATTAAGATCAATCTCTTTAGCTGAACTCACCTGAGAATTAGATGCTAGGAACACATATTCATTACCTAACATTTGAGTTTTTCATCTCCAGACTAAAAAATAAGCAACAACACAAAAGCAATTAAAATATAGCTCCTGTTTAACAATTTCCTCTGTTAATTATCTTTACAAAGAATAAGTCTTTCAAAGTGACATGTGTTGTATATAAATTAATCTTAAAGGAACAAGAAAGTATACAAGCCTAGCAAGAGCTATTTTACTTTTTTTTTCTCAAAAAGATCATCAATCATAAATGAGAGCCTTAGCTTCAAGACTAACATTTTTCTTAGGTCCTATTTATGAGCCAGGGGACATGGATTTGTTTTGATTAAATATTAATGTTGTTATATTTTATAGACTTTTAGACAAATCATTCTTCCAGACATAATTACCTTAATAAAATTAATATTTCAAAAAGTAAAATTTAGTTGTTAGAAAGGGATATAAAATCTATTTGAATATGTATTTATTGTTATTTTCATAATTTTGATTTTATCCATTAAAATATTTTATTTTTATTATTGCCATTTGAGCATTCATGAAGAATTTTTATAAACAGGAGACTCTTTAGGGGAGCTATACCATTTTGGTTTTTAAACATTAATCACCAGTGGTATTAGGGAAGGTGCTGTAATAAGCAAGCTGCTTGTTCAGTAACAAACAAATCTCAGTTATAAAATTGCCCACGCAAAACACAAATATGCTTTTCCGGTCATCGTGTGCTTGTTTCTGATGGATAGGCTTCTTTCCTCCAACTAATGTTGCAGGAGTCTCAAGCCCCTTCAATCTCATGACTTGGTCATTTAAACATGTAACATTCAGTGACTTTCATTTCGAAATGGAGGTGTTGTATCTAGAAAATTTTAACTATTAAATAATTGGGGTATAGGCCCTTTGGCTGGCTTACAAAGAAGGCCTTTGGCTCTTGTAAATAGAATTATGAGTGATGGTAACTCAAATATTTTTTTTGTTGGACCAGGCTAAGGCATGGAATTGGAGTTTGCAAAGATCCAAACGTCTTCAAGTTTAGCTTTTACGTAAGTCAACGTAACATACAACCATTTCATGATGAAGTGCCTGTGGGATAGATGGGTAGACTATTACTTGACCTCTGTCTTACTCACTGTATCTTAGCTCCCTTTTCTTTCTGTCCTCTTTTTTAAATGCAATCATTTAATAGATAACTTTGAAACTTCTTATGGTGTGTCAAACACTGTGCCAAGGGAGATAAAATTGTAAAATTGGCACATCTCTTTCCCTCAGAAATATAATCCCGTGGAGGAAGCATACATTTAAAAAAACAATTATACTGAAATATCTAAGATGCTATAGGAGAAGAATGCCTACAATATTTTAGGAGCAAAAAAGGGAATAAGAAAATCTACTCTGGAGAAAGTTAAAGAGGTCTCCACTGAGGATGCAAGTGATATCAAAATATAAATTACTTTAATTAAATACACATATATTAAATGCTTGCCGCAATACTGGACCCTTAAAACATGAATATGACTTGTCCCTTCTTCCTAAGAGGCTCATAATCTTATAAATAGGGGAGAGGAAAGACATGATAAACATACATATAAAATGTATCTATAAGACTCGCATCTTAGGCTCTCTCTGAGTGACTGGAGACAAAGCCTTGGGCTGAGCTGAGGTTGGTGACCAACACAGAAAGCCAGGACCCCTAATCATCAACCAGGATCCCAGATCACTTAATGGGGGAATTAGAATCACTCTCTATCCCCACAGAGGAATATTCACTGTCCATCCTTGGTTCTAGGAGGGGTAAAAAAAGAAAATATTTCTCCTCCAAGAACTCCTTACCACAAACTAGTTTTGAATGGGAGCCAGAAATCAGCCTGTGCGTATGGCCCATCAACACTCAAAGCCAAAACTTTATTTTAAAGTGATCTCAAATTATAGTTTCTGTTAGGCATCTGACATAATGAAAGGAAATCCTCTTTGGAGCCAGGTCTCAAAGACTTCTCACTGATAATATTTCAAAGAACAGAGGTTTACAATCAAAAATTACAATCAATAAAGGAATCCCTAAGCACAAGGCAGAGTTGGGAAAAAAAAATTGAAGACATATCTACAAACTCTGGTCTAAAAATAATGTGATTGTCACCGGCACTCGTTAGATCTGTGTGGTGAGTTCCCGGGTTCTTGGTCCACAAACACAAAAGAATTTGAGAGCAGACACACAGTGGAAGTTTTAACAGAGGAGGATTTGTAAGCAAAGCGAAAGTACACCCCCAAGGGGAGGGGCGGGCAGGCTCGAGGTGAGAACCTGCACCAAAGTTGTGGTGGTCAGTGGCTTTGGAATGTAGGGTGTCAGGGGCGGGCGGGTGAAGGTCTTGGAAGGTGGACCAACCGGGGCATTGTCTCCACCCCCATGTTGGGAGGGGGAGATTTTTTCCTTACATAGGCATCTCTGGAACTGTCATGGCGATGATCCCCCAGAATACAAATGAGGGTATATTGAGGCTTGAGGCCAGTCTCGGTGAGGATTGGGGGGAGTGTTGCACATCTGAAGAGCCACTGCCTGGTAATTAGGATGCTGCACCTGGTGGAGTGACCTTGCTCCCAGCTCATGTCTAGCTTCCTGCCCATCTCATGATCATCAGGTACAACATATGTGAAGCTATGTTAAATATGTTTAAAAATAAAGGATGTTATTGAAAGTGTGATGGAACTGGTTATTATCAAAATTGACCAAATAGTTTGAAAAAACCAGAATTTTGGATATAAAAATATAATTATTTTAATTAAAAATTAATGAAAGGGACAGATACATTAAATACAGTCAAGGAGAAACTATTTATCTGGAAGAAAGATTTGAAAATAAAAAATTTGCACAAGGCAGCACAAAGAAGTAAAGATCTTCCTTGACTTACGATGGGATTACATCCCAATAAACCCATCCTAAATTGAAAATATCATAAGTCAAAAATGTGTTTAATACATCTAACTAAGCAAACAGCATTGCTTAGCTTAGCCTACCTTAAACATGCTCAGAACACTTACATTAACCTACAGTTGGGCAAAATCATCTAACGCAAAGCCTATTTTATAATAAAGTGTTGACTATCTCATGTAAATTATTGAACACTGTACAATAGTGAAGAACAGAATGGTTGGATGGGTACAGAATGGTTATAAGTATATCGGTTGTTCATCCTTGTGGCCACGGTGTTGACTGGGAGCTGTAGCTGCTGTCATGGCCCAGCATCATGAGACAGGATCATACGGCATATTGCTAGCCTGGGAAAAGATCACAATTCAAAATTTGAAGTACGGTTTCTACTGAATTTGTATTGCTTTTGCACCATCGTGAAGTCGAAAAATCCTAAGTTGAACCATCATAAGTCAGGGACTGTCTGTATAAGAAAATAAAGGAAAAAACATTCGTATACTTGAAGACTAGAGTACAGTCTAATATAATGGATTTCCAGAGGGGAAAAAAATTGACAGAATAGGAGGGAAAAATATTCAAAGAGGCAATGGCTGAGGATTTTCCAAAATGGATGAAAGGCACTAATCTGTTTGGGCAGATGGAAAGGTTGAAATCCTTTATGGTGGGAGCTCTAAGGTTGGGATGACCCTTGAGAGTTGTTCTGAATGGGAGAAAGAGCAGCCGGCCTTTGTTTTTTCAGCATTGGTCACTCTTTATTTACAGGCTGCCATTGGGAAAGGGGTGTGGTCTTGGGTGAGGCAGCTTCTTGTGGCCAAATGTAACCCACAGAGAGATTCAGCTACAAGCCATCTACAGCCAACACTGTTGAGAGCTGTAGAAATGAGTGTTTTAGTTCTGAAGGGGGAACTGGGGACATGTAATAGCACCCACTATAATTACACTCTAACATAAATACTCGTGGAATGTAGATGGAAGTCCTAATACAACTGTTCAATAGCTAGAATTCCTTTGCCACGCATTAACTCAGGCTGTTATTGCTACGCTGCCCAAAATTCCAACAACATTTTAGAATAAAACACTTATTTTGATTCTCAAACTTAAGAATTACTAGCTGATAACATCTAACAAAGTTACCTTTCAGCCTCAGTGTTTTCGATAGTAAAGCTTTAATAAATACGGTTGTAACAATGTATGTGAAAAGTTAACAAATGTCATTCTCTTCCCTTCTCCTCCACCTCCCCCCTTTGATAGGCCTGATTCCTGTTGCCCACTGAGCATTTGTTGGTGTGAGGACTAAAGGACTTACTCTGTGAGGCTTAGCTGCAGATCGCCAGCAAAACATGACCTTCATATTTCCAGTGAGGGAATGGATGGAGAAGACAGCAGAGGATCGGGTGAAGGGCGGTGGCCTCTGGTTTATAAGTAATTTGGTTGTTAGATCTTGAATTTCTAGTATCAAAGTGTCTTGAGGAAAAAACTAAGGGAGAAGTAAGTTAGAAAGCATATGCACAGGCAAGAAAAGTTTTATATTCTGGGGGTCAGGCTCAGAGAAGGCATACCCGTTCCTACTCTCCATCCACAGTCTTGTAATACACTTTTCATCCCAAGGCTAGGAAATATCTTTGCCCTGAAATATGAAATAGTTTTTCTTGATCTAACAATAGAGAAAGGAAAGAGAAAGGGCTTGGTTTCCAGAAGGCAGAATTGGAAAGCAAGAAGAGGAAACAAGTTAAGATTTTAAAAGCATCGTTAAGACAGTATTTCTCACAATCTTCTCCCATTGATCTATTACGTGTAGAATCGCTGATTTACCTTAGGCATCAAAACTTTTGAGAGACTTCAAAAGGTAACTGTTTCAGCTATCTTTTGCTGGGTAACAAGCCATCCCCAACTGTATAGCTTAAAATATCAATTTATTATTTAATCACGATTTTGTATTTGCTAGGAATTTTTTTCTGTTTGTTTCATCTGGGCTCAGTGATGTGTGGCATTCAGCTAAAGGTTCTCCTGGGCTAGACTCTCCCAATGGCCTCAATTGCATGTCTAGCAGTTGGTCCTGGCTGTCAGGGTATCGTAATTCTCTTCCACGTGGCCTCTCCTCCTCCAATAGACTGGATCACCTTCCTGACACAGTGGACCCAAATTGGAAGCCACAGGATCTCTTAAGACTTAGCCCCCAAGTCAGCACACTGTCACTTCTGCTGCATTGTATTGATCAAAGCCAGTCACAAGGCCAGTCTAGGTTCAAGGAGAGAGGAATAGACTCCAACTCTTTTTGGAAGGAGGGACAAAGTCACATTGCAGAGAAGCACTGCAGTAATTGGTGAAGCTGTCTTAGAAACAACTGATGGAAGTAATGAAGCATAAGTAGGACAAAAGAGATGGGACTGGCTTTCCATGGGTCTCTAATGTGAATTGTGTAGATCCAGTAGGCAGATGAACATTGCTTTACAGTCTGAGTCATGGGAGTTTGACACCAAATATGAGATGAAAGTCAATTTGCAAGGTACATATATTCTCTCTTCCGCCATGTTCTCTTCAAAATCTTTCCACTTTCAGGATATGGACTAACTGCAGGAATTTCATTTTCTCTGTCATTTTGCATTAATATTCTTAACAGGACTGAGTCCTTGGAGCACAGTTTGGTGTGAGTAGACAGTGTACAGGGAGCCATCTGATAATGAAGGTGGAAAATGGAGACAGGTAAATAAAAATTCTTGCTTTATTTTCTCAGCACACAATTTTTTTATCCTATCAAATTATTAGTATTCTGAGGTTCTAAACTTTTAAATGTCATTATTTCCAAAGACTATGAGTTTTGGATCAGAGTATACCTAGATCTGAATATCACTCCTGCCACTGAGAGTTGCGATTTAAGTTATTTTCGGCTGAATTTGTATTTCTTTCTAGTTTATAACATGAGGTATATCAATTGAGCAATGAATGTTAAAAGCTAAGCACTTAATATAGATAATATATAGCTTCTGTTCTGAAAGGACCACTCGTGCGAATAGTTTAACAGATAAGTCCATAGATAAATATGATGTATTTCACTATTACGTGGATAAAAATGTGTACCTAGTACAATGGGGCTACAAAGTGGTAAGCAGTCACTTCCACCTGGGAACACTGAAGGATTAAAAAATGGCTTGACAGATGCAGTTCTTGAACTAAATATTGAACCATAAATATGTATTCTTCTTTGGGGAGAAGAGCTCTGCAGGCTGAAAAAGAAGCCTAGCAAAGGCACAAAAATATAAAACAAGTCTCATACATTTAGGAGATGCCTGTAGTTTGTTATAGGTTGAGTTTAGGGCGGGGAAAAACTCGGAGATAGATCCGGGGAGGGGGCGTTATATTGTGAAGGATATTTTGAGTGTCATTAAAGTGAGTTTCTAATTTATTCCACGGGTTAAGGACACTGTTGAAAGTACTTATCAAGGGAGCAAAATGATCAAATTTCAGTTTTTAAAAGATTATTCTGGAGCAATGAAGGGGGTGATTGTAGGAGTGATCAACTAGAAGTGGGAGGCCATATAAGACTATTTCAGGAGAGCACGTGAAAGATGCTTAGAGCTTGAACTAAGACAGTAGTAGAGAAAATGATGCTACAGATGAAAACTAGTAAAATATGATTAATCATCAGATTGTTATATTAATTAACAAATACATTTTCATATCCAAATATTAAGTATTAACATAAGGTGTTAAATCCATGTTCCAAAACGAATGGCTCCCCTTAGTGAATTATAGTTCCTGAAATATCTACAGCTTGTTTTATATTTTCCCCTAGTCAACAACGAAACATCCAGTATTTTGTCATGAGAAATGCATTCCAAGATCAGTCTCTTTTACACAGTTTTTTAAAGGTTCATAGAACTAAAGCATCAAACGACAGCAAGAGAAATGACACAATTCAAAACTTACAGTGATACTTGCTGACAAATACTTGCAACTTTCTCATCCGTTCAGAGATATATGTAAAACCAAGCAGTGTGCATTACTGGCAAATGACAGCATTCTCTGCTTATTTTTAGTGTCTGAGCATAAATGAGTTATCTCAATGGAAAGGCCACCATTGTGCGACTAGCTAATGCTCGTCTTTTCCACTTGGCCTTTTCTGAGGCTATTTTTCCACACAAGGGAATGAAAACGATATGGCTAAAGCTCCAGGTTGTGTCCAAATGACTCAGTAGAGAAAAAAAATCCTTCAGTCTTCTATCTTTCAACAAGTTCTATTAAAATAAGTACTGTATATTTACATGTAATTGTATACACACATACGCGTGCACGCAGGCACACACAGACACACACGGAAAATCCTGTGAACACTTTCCACTGTTTTAGTTTACTTTAAGATGAGACACTAAAAACTGATTCAAAGTTTACATAGCAATAGAGCAATGCAAGAAATATCACGTTCTAATGATTAAAATCATTAAATTAATTAGAATGAAAGGTTTAAGATATAAATTGATCTGTAAAAGCTACCCTGGGATTGATTAGAGAAGAAAAAAGAAAAGGAATTCCTAGAGGAAAGGATAGCCTCAGCAAAAGTACTTAGCTCTGAGAGATAGGGCATGGTCTGGAGACAATTAAAAAGTTCATTATATCAAGGTTGCTTTGCTTATTTCCAGTGATATCAAAGCTGAAATCGTTCTAAGAAACAGTAGTGAAAATAATAAAATATGACATAGAAGATAACAGGTAATGGAAATAACCTGGACAGCTACAGAGTGAGAAAAAGAAATAAAGGGTGTCTTGGCCTAAACATGAGGTTACCTTGGCTGGTTTAGTAAGTTTGGTGGTCACCAGACTATATGTCTATACATGGATGCTTTATATTTTCATATATCTCTTATAATGGAAGACCTGGACCAAATGTAAGTGACATCTAAAGTATGGTATTTCTGTTTACATAGTATGTCCAAAACATTATGATGCTATAGATATACTGGTGCCATAAAATATCCTTTATTCACTACTAATAACATAGGTATTGTTCTCAACAGATTGAAAAGCACTTTTAAAGTATAATAATTCAAGCGATGCTCACAGTAACCCTCTGAAGCTGGTATGGTTGTTTGTCTCGCTCATCATCAACATCATCATCACTTATTTTGCCATTGAATTAACAGTTGCACAGAAAAGTAGAACACATTTTTCAAGTTCATACATTTATTAAATTATAGAGACAGAACTCCAGCCCAGGATTTTTTTTGTTTTTTTTGGGTTTTTTTAATGAGGAGATCAGCCCTGTGCTAACATCTGCCAATCCTCCTCTTTTTGCTGAGGAAGACTGGCCCTGGGCTAACATCCGTGCCCATCTTCCTCCACTTTATGTGGGACTCCGCCACAGCATGGCTTGATAAGCGGTGCATCGGTGCACGCCCAGATCCGAACCGGAGAATCCTGGGCCGCCGCACTGGAGTGCGCGCACTTAACCGCTTGCGCCACCGGGCTGGCTCCCAGCCCAGGTTTTCATATAACAAATTTTATGCTTTAATATTGTCATGCATCTTAACAATGTACTAAAATTTAATATAAAAAACATTGCTGAAATATAAATGAACATGCTGGCTATGTAGGGAGTAATTGTTTTTCCATGTAATCAGAATCAAGACTTATAGAGAGTTGTGGATGGCAGAAAGGGCAGAAATTCAGAATAATGAAAACCAAGAATGTTGAAAATGAAAGCATTCAAATTTTCTGAACACAGGAAACTTTAAAAATTCCTCAGTGTTACCGTCACAGCTATAAATAAGTCAAAAGATGAAAACTAATATATTTTGAACTCTACTATGTTATTCATTTTCACTTCACAGCAAGCTTATGTTGTTAGCCATGTTGTAATTTGCACTCAATTGGGGCTAACAGGTATTTTATTTGACCGCACAGCCCCAATTTAGCACAGTGACAATCATGTAGCAAGTGTCCAATTTGATTAATCAACTTTGTATGTTAGATAATATTTGATTAATAAAGTTAAAAATCATGAAATTAAGATTCAGAAATTTTAGAATATTTGCTCAAGGTTTCACAATTGGGCTTTAAAATAACTGCAGCCTGGGAAGAGACCCGAAGGCATTGGACCCAGTGAAACCATGCCCAGATTCTTGTCCCACAGAAACAGTGAGATAATGAATGTTATTTTGGGTACTAAGTTTTGGGGTAATTTGTTACAAAGCAAGGTATAACTACCACATGTGACATTCAGGATTCAATCATCCCAAATAATTGAAATCATAAAGAATATGTTCTAAGGTCAAAGTGAAAATACAGCAGAAATCAATAACAGAAGACAGCTAGCAATCATCAAAGTTTGGAAAATAAACCACTTCCAAATAATCCTTCGGCCAGAGTAGAAATAACAATAACAATTAGAGCACATTAAAAACAGTGAAGGCCTGTTGGTATCAACATACTAGACGTGGATGCCAAGCTTTGCATGTGTGCTGGTTTGTGCCTGGAAACACACTAATCATACCCGGAAATTTTGTGAAAAATCAGATTTAAATTACTGGAAGTAGAGTATGGGCCCAAGGGAAGTAATTCTTCCACACACCCTCAGCCTGGCCCAGTTTGTCTGTCTTTTGAGGCAACATATCTTTGATGTCATTGTCATTTACTGAATAATACCTCTTCTCTGTTGCCATTTACAAAGAAAAAAGAAAGAAGGTGAGTGTAACTAATACCAAGATTGAAAGATGGGTCATAACTACAGATACATAACAATGTAAAAGCTATTATTAGGGTCCTGTGCAACTAAAGCACTGGTTAAAAATGTTCCCACAAAGAAAACATCAGCCCTAGATCACTTTCAGGCTACGTCTGCAAAACTTCCACAGAACGGATTGTTCCAATATTATATAGACTCTTCCAATCAATAGGAAAAAATAATGGAATATTTCCTAACTCATTCTGTGCTTAATTCAAGATCAAAACTTGTCAAAGACACCATAAGAATTAAACTTAAAAACCATTTCATTTATCAATATAGATACAAACATCTTTTAATAATTTGCAAACTAGTAAACTAAATAATGTGTGTAGGTGTGTATTTGGTTTACACATGTATTTCCAATATTTGGCTTATGTATGTATTTCCAACATCCTTGCTGAGAAACAGTATTTTACATCAAAATACAAACTGAAGATATCTATTCACAAATATCCACGTTTGGCATTGTACAGACTAAACATCTGTGGTCAAGTCATCCACACACACGCGTTTCTTGATATTTGGCAAAGTGATTGGGACTATTAGAAAAAAAAGAGTAACGTTGAGATTTAAATTGTGCTATTATTATTGATGGTATAAGTAAGTTTGAATTTATAGTTTACAAATACATCTAAATGTGCTAAAAATGAGTATATTTCATAACAGTTAAAAGATATATTAAGACCTAAAATTGGAATATAATGTCAAAATAATAATCTATTAACTACTTTAAAAAAAGTACATATTACAAGCAATGGAATCTATCAACGACTTAAGAAATCCAAGATGTATCTTGCCCCATCTCTAGACTTTGTCTCATTTTTCTATTAAGAACAATTTTTGATAAGAATGACGGAATACCAATTTTCCAATACCAATCAAATATTCACATATTTTAAAAACCAGTTGAAAGTACTTACATAAAATCTTGATGATAATACATATTCCTGAAATGATACCCCCGTATTTCCAAAAAAGAAGACATCTTCAAGTAAAGGAAATAATCATAATTAACTGGTAAATAAATACATTTGAAATTTTAACCAATTAAAAAGTACATATATGATCGTTAATGTGCTAAGATTATAGGCAGTAGAATGGAAAATTCTGCAACAGGCACTGGAAAAAGAATGAGGATTTGGCCTCTGTTCTTGAGTACTTCATGGCTTTATGGTAGTTCTGACTAGAGAAAGCACACAGCTCCTTCACTGCCCGCACTGCCATCTCTAAGAAGGAAAGGAGGTTGCTTTGGGCTCGATAAAGTTCAGGACTCTAACTAGATGTTGTTCTTAAGATCCTGGGAGTTTTAAAAAGTCTTCACAAGGCAAAATTCTTTTGTTCTTGGCTTTCTTCTGTTTGTTTATCCCTTGATATGATCTTCTCAGACTCTCTTTTCTTGCAAATCAGAATTGAAAGATATAGAGGCCAAGATATGGGTCAAAATTTAGAGAGAAAGTGTAAAAACTATTGCTTGATCTATTTTAGTTTTAAGCCTTAAACTCACTTCTAATCCTAAACTCAACTGAAAACTGCTGTGGGGTCTGTGGAACTAAGACAGTCACTAGTAACAACACATCCCCTTGTATAACGTTGTCCTCTGTGCATATACCCCTTTGAAGAATATCCCAGGTCCCAGGCAGACAACCATTTAAGGAGAAGTTTCAAATATTTAGGGTCTTATGTCCCAGAGTATCTCACTCAATCTTTCCACATACTTTACAGCAAGAGACAAGTGTGTATGAATAAAAAGCACCATTCAGGATAAGGGGCAATATGCTAACGAGACATTATAAAGTTAAGAGGAACACGAAAGAATTGATGGTCTGTATGATCCATCAGAAGCATTGAATGTTGCTATATGATAGCTTATCCAACAAAATTCCCTTATTGGTAATTCTTTTGTTGCCAAGTGAAATATGACTTTGAGGGATAATGTGAGGGTGAAAAAAAACAATAGGAAGGCAGTAGAATGAGTGTGTGTATGTTGTGTGTATAACTTTATGGTGTATTAGTATATGAGTTAGTTTGTCTCTTAGTGTATTGTCTATAGTAAGAGCTAATCTACTTATTTCCAAAACTATGAGCAACTCTAACATCTCCCATGCCTGACCCCCCTTCCTCCCCAGAGCTCCCTGAAAGAGCTGTGGGAAATCAGCTGTTTGCTTTGCTACCCATCCCAATACCCTTTGAATCTATTCCAACCAGATGTTCATCCCCACCTCTCTAATGCTTTTCCCATGAAAGTCACAGTAATATCCATGCAGACAAAGCTGATGGTTAATTCTCAGTTTTCATTCTTCTCAATTCTTGAACAGAATTTGACACAGTTTCTCACTCTCTTCTTGAAAACTACTTCCCGCTCTACCTTCTGCTTTTTCTTAGAGCTCTGGCAGCTCCCTTTCAGTCTCTAGCTCTGAACTCACCACTTCCAGCTGAATTCTAAATGTTGGCATGCCCCAGACTTCTGGGATCTCTTTTTCTTTAGAGCTGCAGTCACTCCCTTGGTACTTTCATCCTAGTCTCAAGGCCTCAAACACCACCTATATACTGACATTTCCCAAATTTATGCTATCTCTTTCCTCAGCTCCAGATTCATACAGCCAATTTTATACTCAATATTTCTAAATGGAGACTTGAAATGAAAGCTCAAATATGACGTCTAAACTGATCTTGATTTCTGTGACATCTCCTCTCCACAAAAAAAAAAACCATTATTTGTCCAATATTCTCCATTTTGAAAAATAGCCCCACTATTCACACAGTTTCTCAGGCCTAAAACTTTGACTTTCTTGACTGTTTTTATTACCCATATCCCATATATATTCCCTCATAAAAGCTTATTGACTCCAACTTCAAAATATCTGAACTACGACACTCTCTTACAAAGGCCACCATCATCCTCTACTCAAGGTTTCATCTTCTTGCTAATTGATGATTTCAAAATCCTCCAGAAGATGGTTTCCCCTCTTCTGTTCTTCTCATTCTATATACTCTCTCCACATGTTAGCTACAGAGCTGCTAAAAGTTATTGAAAAAATGAATCTAGACATAGACATCTTTCACAAAAATTAAATCAAAATGCAACATAGACCTAAATGTAAAATGTAACACTATAAAATTCTTAGAAAATAACATAGGAGAAAATCTAGGTGACCTCAGGCTTGGCAAAGACTTTTTTAGATAAAGTACAAAAAGTACAATTCATGAAAGAAAATTGATAGTTCAACTTCATTAAAATTAAAAAATTCTACTCTACAAAAGATATTCTTTGGAGAATGAAAAGACCAGCCACAGATTGAGAGTCTAGGAGATTTGGAAAACACATATCTGATAGAAAACTTGTATCCAAAATACACAAAAAACTCTTAAAACTCAACAATAAGTAAACAAACAACCAGTTAAAAAACAGGCAAAAGATCTGAATAGACACCTTAATAAAAAAGATGTACAGATGCAAATAAGCATATGAAAAGATGATCACATCATATGTCATTATGGCATTGCAAATAAAAACAATAAGATAGCACTGTGCCACTGTTAGAATGGCTAACATCTAAAACACTGACAACAAATGCTGGTGAGGAAATGAAGCAACAGAATTCTCATTCATTGCTGGTGGGAATGCAAAGTGGTACAGCCACTTTGGAAGACAGTTTGGCAGCTTCTTATAAAAGTAACATAACTCTTATCATATGATCTAACAATTGCACTCCTTGATGATTACTCAAATTAGTTGAAAACTTATGTCCACACAAAAACCTGTACATAGATATATATAGCACTTTTATTCATAGTTGCCAAAGCTTGGAGTCAGCCAGGATATTCTTCAGCAGGTGAATGGATAAAAAAACTATAGTACATCCAGACAATGGAATATTATTCAGTGATAAAAAGAAATGAGCTTTCAAACACCAAAAAGACATGGAGGAACCTTAAATGCATATTGCTAAGTGACAGAAACCAATCTGAAAAGGCTACATAATATATAATTCCAACTATACTCTGGAAAAGGCAAAACTATGGAGACGGTTCATGATCAGTGGTTGCCAGGGGCTTCACATTGAATAGGAGAAGCAAAGGAGATTTTTAAGACATTGAAACCATTCTGTGTGAAACTCCAATGGCAGATATATGTCTTTATACACTTGTCAAAGCCTGTAGAACACACAACACAAAGAATGAACCCTCAGGTAAACTATGGACTTAATAATAATGTATCAGTATTGACTCATCAGTTGTAATAAATGTACCACACCAATGCAAGACATTAATAGAGGAAACTGTGTAGGAGTGAGGTGAGAGGGCCTATGGGGACTGTGCACATTCCACTCTATTTTTCTGTGAAGCTAAATTGTTCTGAAAGGTAAAGCCTATTTATTTTTTTAAAAAGCTATTGAAGTCATATCCTCACCTGATTAAATATATCCAGTATGTTCTCCACTTTAAAATAACTCTCAAGGTCATTGCCAGAATTCAAAGGAGTCTACGTGACCCATCTCCTGGCTGTCTCTGATATCATTTTCCACCTCTTCTCGCTTTAATGCCCCTTTAGCAACACTGGTCTTTTTTGACTTTCCTAAACAAATCAAGCGTATTCCTTTTCAAGGCCTTTGCCAATGCTGCTTCTTCGAAATGGAATTCTCTTGCATTTTTATTTGCATGACTTTATTTCATTCATGCTTCTACCCAAAATCATCCTCTTAGAGAGATTTTCCTTGATATAAAACAGTGTCTAGTATCATTCTATCTTCCTATCTGCTTCATGTTTCTTTTTAATACTCCTATGTATGATATTCTATTTCATATTAATTTGTGTATTTATTGTGTTTTTCCCTAAGAAGTATTTAAGATTCATGAAAGAAGAGACTTTATTTTGTTCACTGCTGTTTCTCTACTTCATAGAACAGTGCTGTCCTATAATAGGTGTTTGCTAAATAGTTGTAGGATGAGTGGTTGAAAGACTTGCAAGGAACCATTTTTAAATATTTTGGAAACTTCTATAAATACACAAAGCTTAAAGGTACACCAAATCTCCACCCGTGACAAGGCTTGAAGAATTGTCAACATTTTGAGGAGAGTCATTAAATATAGCACATCTATTATTTTAACGACAGTTCATTTTATCAACTTCTTTTAATGTAAGCAAATGGTCTGTAGAACAGACAAAAATATATATATCATGTAGCAAAAAGGCCCATATCATATTAATATAACAAATCTATATAAACAAAATAACTCTAGTCATTATAAAACACCATACGTGAATATATTAAAGCATTCCAACATCTTCCCATGTCAACAACAAATAAAATAGCAGATTAAACACAGAGTTCAAAATATTTCTCCTGACTTGCTGTTCTTCATTTTACAGACTCATATATTCTACTTCCTTCAGGGCACTCTTTTTATCTTCATCCTTTAAATTTCTCATATCTCTGTGGCATCCTGTTCAAAGACCACCTGGAACCTGCATCTTTGGGATTATTTCTGCCTAAATGGCTTGACCTTTTGTACCCAGGTTTTTAAATTTATCTTATCAACTAAGCTTGTGCCTCACCGAAATCCTTTTGTAATCGGTCTAAAGGCTCTATCAATTTTCTACACTCATGCCAACTCTTCTTTTAAAGAGTTCTCTTACCTTTAAAATATAATTAATGCATTCTCTTTCTACCTGTGTGGTCATGGAAATATTTCAAGAATAAACTTACCTACTACAGTTTCTTGTGTTTGTTTACAAAAATTATGCTGAAGTAGTGACTATATTTCAGTTAGGCATCCTTATCTATTCTTTCTGAATGATGTTAGACTCAGAGTCTAATACCTGGTTATCATTCACTTTAGGGGCCAGACCGGTGGTGTAGTGGTTAAGTTCACACCCTCTGCTTCTGGCAGCCCAGCATTCACAGGTTTGGATTCTGGGCGTAGACCTAGGCACTGCTCATCAAGCCACGCTGTGGTAGCCATCCCACATAAAGTAGAGGAAGATGGGCATGGATGTTAGCCCAGGGCTAACCTTCCTCAGCAAAAAAAAAAGAGGATTGGCAACAGATGTTAGCTCAGGGCTAATCTTTCTCACTAGATAAATAAATAAATAAAATAAAGACCATAATCATTCACTTTAGTCAACAAATATTTATTGAACTTCCATTTGTGCCAAGCATCATTCTAAGCAAAAAAGATACAATAGTGCACAGGAGAAATGAGGTTGTTGCCTCATATCATCTTACATTCTAGTAGACTACTATAAAATTTCACCCAAGTTAAATAAGTAGCCTCAACGGTCTGACCTCTTACATAAAAGATTGGCCATATATTTCTTAAGATATTTTGTTTGGCCACTCAACTGGGTAGGAATGAAGGACAGGGAAAGCAAAACTTGTTCTTTCCTCTTCATGTATCAAACCGCTATTATTTATTGCAGCCATAAAGGAATATTATTAGGAAATCCACACCAGACTATTTTCTTTGGTCTAAAACAATCAATCAGACTGGGATTCAGGAATTTAGGTTTAAGTTAAAAATACTGAATGCCATAGAGTTTCTAGCCATTGCAATAAGGCAAGAAAAGGAAACAAAAGATATACAGACAGGAAAGGAAGAAGGAATTTTTTAAGAATTTTGCGTATGCCAAACTGTGCTGATAGACTTCCTAAGGAATCCATAAAAAGTTACTAAAACCAATATGTTAATTTATAGAAGTCATAAATTATAAAGTATACAAAAATTAATCATATTTATACATATTAGTCATAAAATATTAAAAACTAAATTTTAAAATGCCAAAAACATGGAATAATTGCAAATAGATTTAACCAACAATGTGCAAGACCTGTAAAATAGAAACTACAAAATATTGCTAGGAGAAAGAAATTTTAAAACCCTTAATAAATGGAGAAATACACCATGTTCATGTATTGAAAGACTAAATATTGTCAGGGTGTTAAGCCTCCCAAGGCCGACATATAGATTCAGTGCAACGTGAAGTGTAATTCCAACAGGGATTTTTTGAGGGGAGGGAAGTGTAAATTGACAATCTGATTCTAAAATGGATATGGAAATGCAAAGAACAAGAATAGTCAGAACAATTCTTAAAAGAAGAACAAGTTTAGAAAACTTTTATCACCTGATTTCAACTCATTATGTAAGCACAATAATGAAGACGGGGTGGTATTGACGTAAAGACAGACATATGTATCAATGGAACAAAAGAGAGCATCCAGAAGTAGATCCACACATGTATGCTTAGTTGTTTTTTGACAGAGGTGCCAAGACCATTCCGTAGCAAAGGAGGGTCTTTTCCTTGTTTTAAATGTTGCTGGAACAATTGCATATTCACATGGAAAAAAAATAAACCTCAATCTTTATCTCAAACTATACACAGATATTATCCCATAATAGATCATGCACTTAAATGTAAAAGCTAACGCTGTAAAACTTCTAGAACAGTGGTTCTCAACAGGGGCCAATTTCACACCACCACCCTCCTCCCCAGTGGATATTTGACACTGTCTAGAGAAAATCCCCACTTAGAATATCTGGCCCAAAATGTCAATGACGCTGAAGTGAGAAACCCTGTCCGGGAAGGAAAAATAACAAGAGAGGGGCCGACCCCGCGGCGTAGCAGTTAAGTTCATGCGCTCCGCTGCTGGCAGCCGAGGTTCGGATCCCAGTCGTGCACTGATGCACCACTTGTCAGGCCATGCTGTGGTGGCATCTCATATAAAGTAGAGGAAGATGGGCATGAGTGTTAGCCCAGGGCCAGTCTTCCTCAGCAAAAAGAGGAGGATTGGCATGGATGTTAGCTCCGAGCTGATCTTCCTCACAAAAAAAAAAATAATAAGAGAAAATATTTGTGATTTTAGGACTAGCAAATGATTTCTTAGATATGACACACAGAACATGAATCATTATATAAAAAATGATGAATTGGACTTCATCAAAATCAAAAACTTCTTGTCTTTAAAAAATAATGTTAAGAAAACAAAAATACAAGCTAAATCAGATTGACAGAAACATTCATACTAATATTTCTTTCCAAGACCATGTATCTTAATATAAAAATAACTTTTACAAATCAATGGACAAAAAATTTGAACAGATCTATCAAAAAGCAAAACATATGGTCAATAAGCATATTAAAATGTGCTCAATAATATTGAACATTAAAGAAATGTAAATCAAAATCATAATTCAATATCACTAGACACTCATGACAATATCTAAAATGAAAAAAGACTGACAATATGAATTGTTGGTGTGGATGTTCAGCAACTAGAATACTCATACTTTGATGGTAGGATACAAAATAGTGCAACCACTTTGTGAAAGAGTGTATCAGTTTTTTACATATTTAAACAAACATATTCTTACCATAGGTCCCTTAAGTATTTCCATAAGGGAAATAAAAACATATGCCTACACAGAGACTTTACAGAAATGTGCGGAACAGCTTTATTCACAGTAACTGAAAACTGTTGGTTGAGAAACAACCAAACTGTCTATCAATAGGAGAATGGATAAATAATTCTGGTATGATCCATACAATGGATACCACTCAGCAATAAAGGAACAAACTACTGATCCATACATCAACATGGATGAATCTCTCAAAAACTTTGTACTGAGTAAATATGCCAGTCTCAAAAGAACGTATGTATATGATTGTGTTTATACAAAGGCATAGAAAAAAACAAACTCATTTTTAATGAAAGAAGACAGGTCACGATTTCCCTCAGGCCAGGTTTTGAAGAAGGTTTGCTGTATGTAACAGAGAACTTTTTGGGGGTGATGGACATGCGTTCACAGTAGAAAAGGTGTCACACTTACCAAAACTCTTCATTCTTACACTTTAAATAGGTATGTTTTATTGTTTGTAAATGATACCTCAATAAAATTTATTTTAAAACTCCTGGGCACTATAAATCAATCTTGATTTTACGTTATTAATCACATGTTAATTTATCTATATTTATACATCGCTAATGACAATCTCATGTGTTCTTACAAGTTCCATTTTCCCTAATATGAGTATAATTTCCAAATATTTACCTCAGACATAACCTCTTTTTAACTCTAGTCCCACTATTCTAATTAAACAGTCTCATTAAGAATGACTGTCCCTTTTTATCTTCCATATAGTTATAGTTTGGACAACATGACTCTTCCCTACCCATAGTTAAGGGGACCTGAACTCTAACAATAAGCCCCTTCTTTAGCAAAATTTGGAAATAAGATCCCAATTTTAGTCCAGCTGGTCCAGCTAGCCTTGTATTTCCTGGTTCCATTTTCTTTCTGAGACCTAGTGGCCTATCTATTCCTTTCCACCTTTTTTGTTCAGATATCCCCAGTGGCTTTCTGTTACTTGTAATCAAAGTTTTAATCACTCCTAGTAGGGTCAATGGTAGTAACCAGGCTACTCAAAGACAATACGCAGGAAACATTCAGGGAGGTTGTGTTATGGCCCGTATGAATGAAAATCAGTACACCCAAGACAATGGTCAAATTCCTACATCTAGAGTGACATTGCCAATACAAGGAAAAGTTTTGTTAGGCGCTCAATTAGTTTTTAGCGTGAGAAGATTACCAAAATTATTTTGTGTAAGTTTATGAGTTGGCACATTTTCAATCATTATGACAAATACACATTTAATACATTTACATTTTGATTTATGTGTTTGTCTTTTTATATATTTTAAGGTGAATTTGTCCTCTTGACTCAATTGCTTCTGGGTACAATAAGAAACTTTTGTGCACTAATAAGTTTAGGAATCAGATCCTTGATAATGTTCACAATAAAACACACAATACTTTGTGAGACCTTTCCTTAGCTGCCTACTGTCATTCCTTTCCAAAAATATTTGTTTTGTTCCAACTTCAATAGAAAGACTGTGGTAAGGTAAGATCCCTGTGGTTTTGAGATAGGTAGTTGGAGTATAGGTGCCTGTGATCTTAATAGTTCTCTACACTATATGCATTAATGTCTAATACATGCATTACAGTAGTAGTTTTATGATTTATAGCAGAAATAATTTGAGCTTGGTGCAAATTCCCACACCAGGGATATTAGCAAGAGAGAAATATAAAGCCTCCAAATATTTTATAAAATTGTTAATCCGTTAATTTAAATTACACCTTGCTCCCAAAATAAATTAACAGCTTATAACAGAAAATAATCTGGAACAAAATAGCATAAATTAGAAGTAGATGAGAAAGTAAAAAAATAAAAAGAGGAATATAAAACATAGTCAAATAAGGGACAGATATAAATATGCATATCACGAAGTCCTTTACACTTGCTTTTGGGGAATCTTCAAATTAGACTCTGATTTCCAACTGTCAGCTAAACAGGAAATCTTGATCAGATGCATGATTCACAGTGGCTTTGCAATCCATCTCAAAGGAAGACAATTATTTCCAAATGCCAACACTAGAAAGTATCTGATTGTAAAAACAATCCAACAAAGAATGTTGAAGTGGGTGTAATAGACAAGCATTCATACAAGACCTCTTAATGACCATTAGGAGGCTCTTTTCTAAGGTGCTCCTCAATGTCTTTACACCAAAAAGCAACACACTAACAGTAAATATGTATTGGGACCACAGTGGAATACATATTCTTCCATCCATGTTCTATAGACACATTTAAAGGTAATTAGTAAGAAGACAGCAGGCAGTATTGACTTTGAAGTCGTGGTCCCTGATCAGCAAGAGCTCAGCCTTCATGCACACTAGATGTTCATGGAAGTTTATGACTCTTGCTTTAACGGACTATGAATGTAGGGTACACATTGCTTTTTCCTTGGAAACTTTGTGGGTCAGTTAACAGCAGGACTTCCTTAAAGTAGTTATTTGAAAGCAAATGAAGGAACTTAATATTGACTGACTCCAAGACTGTGACTTACCAAGACCTAGTAATGACCCAATTTGGAAGAAACATGTGATCTCCAGTTGGGGTGAAGGAGGAAGTAGGGGGAGGAATCCTCGTGAAGGGCCTGAGTCTTTGCAAGACAAATGCCTTCCAACGCAAGCCACTTTACTTAGGGACTAAGGGAGGGCAAACACTTTCGAACCTAACGTATACACCAAACATAATCTTGTAGATTCAATTTTAAGTAATTGTAGGGGACTAGCGACAACAAGATGACTCTATAAATTGATTTACCTGATATTACAAATTTGTAATCTTTGCTTTTTTTTTTTTTGGTGAAGAACATTAGCGCTGAGCTAACGTCTATTGCCAATCCTCCTCTTTTTGCTGAGGAAGATTGGCCCCGGGCTAACATCCGTGCCCATCTTCCTCTACTTTATACGTGGGACGCCTGCCACAGCATGGCTTGATAAGTGCTGCATAGGTCTGCACCAGGGTCTGAACCCATGAACCCCGGGCCGCTAAAGTGGAGTGTGCGAATTTAACCACTATGCCACTGGGCCAGGCCACAAATGTGTAATCTTATGAGCACTGAGTCCTAAGTATTTATGATGTTAAGACCACAGAGTACAAAGAAATTATTTTGCTGGGGTGGAATTAACTGTTATTTCTATTTAGAGGAAAGATTTTGATTATTTCATCATATTTATAAAAATTTTATTGTTAATCTGTAAGTTTGCCTTGCTGGATTTTCAAATATCATTGGCTGAGTGTTGATTTTAATTGATTTCAGAATCTATATATAATTGCCCCACATAGCTCATTTCTATTGCTCTCTTATTTTTCTATTTTGTTAGTTATAAAGTATAAATTGATGCTCTTTTCTAGTAATACATTGACTCACAACAGGACCAATGAAAGCAGCCTATTAAATATCATCCATCTTTATTATTGCAAATCATAAATACCATTAGATATATAATACTGCTCCCACAAGAAGCCAATTCTAATATTTTCTGAACTACAAAACTACTTGAGTTTATAAAATTGAGCCATATATTTCATAATACATAGCAGTATAGCTATACGTCCTTTATATATAGCAGGTCATTTAAAAATCACCTTACCTATAACCAACAATAGTCTTTATTTATTTACATGTTACTTTCCAGTCTTAATATTAATCACTTCACAACAAAAGAGAAGAAAATGAAAATTAGATGATAAAATTTCTAAGAATAAAATATTTTTCTAGACTTGAATTCAAGTAGTACTTTAGACATAATTTAAATATATATACCAAGTGATTTAGTTAAGAGATAGGGCTAAATTCTCTGGTTTTGAATTCTTAGTCCATTATTTCTCTATTAAATATTCCTGTAGAATTTATGTGTTCATTCATTCACTGATTCATTCATTGTCAGTCAATCAGTTGTTTTCTCAAGTAACGTTTACTGAGTATCTTTACCTTCTATATTTTCCGGGAACTGTGTTGGGAATTTAACTGATGACCTATTGGAAGTGTCAAATAAGTAAACAGGTGAGAACAATTGCTACCATAAGCACAGGATTGTTGGCAGCAGTTAGGAGAGACACCTGATCGACTATGGACAGTGTCCAGGATGATATGAAAAATGAAACTTGCACATGATACATAAGGAGCATCTTTGTATTTGGAGATAGGGGGTAGACAGGGAGAAGCTGGGAAGCTTAGCACATTGTAGGCAAAAAAAATAGCTGGAAATTATGGAACATAAGAAGTTCACTATGGCTGGAGTAGAGATGTACTTAAGGAGGGGTAATGAGACTTATGTATGAAAAAAGTAAATGAAGGATAGATCAATTGTTATCAAACCTTTGTGTTCAGGTACATCCTAAAATAATTTTGAAAAGCTATGCACACACACATTTTTAGACAGATATCTAAAACATTCCATCAAAGTGAAAAAGATACAAAGCATAAATTTTCCAGTATATGTAAATAATGGTGATATTTTGAAATAAAATCATTATATCACATTACTACCTAATAGAATCTAAATACCAGGGTGAATGATCCATCATCGTATTTAGAAAATACACAGACAAGCTCTTCTTATGGGAAGTTATACATCATTCTATTTTTCTCCTTAAATTTACCTTTTAATTTTACTTTGTTCACAGATTTCCTGTTTCATGTAACAATTTTTATGCATCAAAGACTTCTTTTTTTTTTTTTTTTGGTGAGGAAGATTGGCCCTGAGCTAGGGTCTGTTGCCAGTCTTCCTATTTTTGCTTGAGGAACATTGCCCCTGAGCTAACATCTGTGCCAGTCTTCCTCTATTTTGTATGTGGGACGCTGCCACAGCATAGCTTGATGAGCGGTGTGTACGGGATCAGAACCAGTGAACCCCTGGCAGTCGAAGTAGAGCATGCAAACTTAACTACTACACCACCAGGCTGGCCCCCCTCAAAGATTTCTTTTGATCATCTCACATTTTTCAGAAATAAAATGTGAAATCAATTAAAAATAATTTTAAAACTGTTTCTTTGATTATAAGACTGTTATATAAAATATAACTTTTGGGTTTAAGTGTTATTAGTATACAATTTACCAAAATATTAAGCATTTTATTGAATTTTTGAGAACAAGTAAAATTTTGTTAAAAATTATTTTCATGTGATGAAGTTAAAACTTATCCAACTAATTCAGTTTCTATGAATGAATTTTATTGAATGCTAGAATGAGATATAATTTAGCATCAATTTTATTAACCAACTAATAAAATCACACACAGGGGCATTTTACATATCACAATTTATTCAAAAAAATATGAAAGAATTAACATTTTGTTAAATTTTAGTATATCTTTACCAACGCAATAATTGTTGATAAATTGCTTTAATGTTATCATGTGCTTTAAATATATTTTTGTCAACAACTTTGGAGCTGCATATTCAGCTCTTTCAACTTATATATAATTTCTGACATATAATTTATAGCAAAAGCAGTCCTCTAGTAAATGAATTAGCCAAATCAGATTTCTGTCAGAAAATGCCTAACTTCATTTTTCAATTCAAATATGTTACATGTTTTCATGAATATTACAAACACCAGTGAGAAATAAATTACAGAACACCTTTTTAAGGATTTGTTGCAAAAATGAATCAAGCCAAGATTAAAATAATATAAAGATACTATTAGTAATTCATTTGCTTTTATAAGAAGCAATTATTTATTCTAGATGCTGTTTCTCATTGCTTATCTGCAATAAAGTAATGTAATATATAGCTATAATCATAAGTTATTTATGAAGTGAGGAGTTTGACAAAAGGCATAGTGTTCTTTTAGTAAAAATGTGAGTATATTGAATTGTGTATATGATTTTTTAAGAAAAATTAAATAAGAATCATGTATAAAATTTATAATTAATTTCATTAATGCTATTGTGCATCATGACTATATTTTCCCTATATGCTTTATAAAGTGTATACTCTGATTTCAAAAATTGTATATATTCTTAAAATTTTCAAAAAATGTATATACTCTTAAAAGTAACCCATCCAACATTTAATATATAATTTTATTTTTGATAATAGGAGTAAAAAATTATTAATAATTTGTCTAATATGAATCATTTATTAAGACTAATAAAATGATGATTGACTAATGCTAGAACAAGATTTCATGAAATGGTTGACAAAATAGGCTTTTAGCTGACTTTATCAGTGAGGGTTCAATAAAGAAAATAGAGGCTCTAGAGGTAATTTCAGAACAAGGAAATTACTATAGGAATTAAACCCTTCATGAATGTGGGAGGAGTTTGGAAAGTGAAGATCTGGAAAGAGTCAGAATATCAAGATCAGAGAAACTGTCACTAATCAGTCCTCCTGAAGCACTCAAGTGGGTGGACTAGCCCAAGTGTGCTGGGAAATCCGAGAGCCTGAGATGTCTAACCAACCAAGTGAGATTGTGAAGGGGCACCCCGTGGAAAGGTCCATGGAAACAGCCACCTCGGGAAGCTGTTGCTTCCATGCACTAGCATGGCTGCCAGGTCCAAGCCCTTCGAGGTGGGTCAGGGGGCTGGTGGCCAGCAAAGCCAGCAGTGGAGACGCAGAGCAGAGGACAGCGAGGAGAAGTTGGGACAGATTTCTTTCTGTCGCCTTGTCTGACTGACAACCTTCCAAGAGCAATAGTGTCTGCTTCACCTCAGCCTTCAAAATCGTGCATATGTTCCTCTTTTGGCTGCTCCTACCTTGAGACATACCAGGAAAGGATTTCTTGGAAACCTATTTCCTGGGCCTTACCCTAGTAGGCATCACACAATTCAGCACATGGACCGATTGTAAAATGCACACTGTGTTGACAAGAAACCATATACCATTTTAATCTGTGGATGTTCTCCTGTGTAACTAGAAAATTCTGGTAGTCCTTGAAAACATTCCAGTCATTTTGAAATATATCAATGTCAATAGCATGTACTTCTTGAACTGTTTAAAGGTACTTTCCTTTCCAAATAATGCACATCTTAGGGGCATGAATATATCCAAAATAAATTGCATACATATGATAGGAGAAAAGGCCATTTTTTTTCATTTAAATTTTTGAAGCAAATATGCTTTCTGATTTGCCTTATCAAATTCTCCCATAAGATCTCTGCCTTTTTTGAAAGTCAGTGGATGAAAGACGTGTGATCCTTACAAGAAAATTACCATCACTCTCCCTGCCCACACACTCTGCCAAGTTCATGTGGATTCAGGGCATCCAAACAATTGTCAAAGCAACTGATTTCTAAACTCATGCTTCATGTGCAATAGCAATATGTTTAAAATAAGAAGAGGCAGTAAAACCTCTAATGGGATAAATCTTCAATTTTTAGGTGCCCTAAAGCATTTTATACAATTAAGAAATGTACCATAATAAAATTATGGATGAGTGAATTACATGCATTTTTTGCCTATAACTTAAGGAAAGAGAAATCACGACATGGAAGGTGAAAAAAGAAAATTACATGAAGTTAGGAAAGAATACAATGGAATTTGAGGGTCAGGAAATTGATTCCTTTGAAACTATTCATGCCCACATACCTCTTGAAAATCTCTTAAGTCCTCACAAAGTTACTTCCTTCTACTACTAAAATTGTTAAACCATTAAAGGTCTTATCTGAAAGACCATTTGAAAATTTTTGGATTGTATCTTGAGACAATGGGGATGTGTGGGCCCGTTAATCAAGAGATTGACAGTATCACACCACTGTGTGGAGAATGAAGTGGAAATGTGCAAATGTACTAGTATGGGGATGATTTAATAAGACATTTATGTAATCCAGAAAGAGGGATAATGGTGAAGTTGAACATGAAAAATGGTAGAGGAGAAAGAGTGGATTAAATACATGTTAGTGACATGAAAGTTAGGATAAGATTTGGTAGTTGATTTGATGTATAAGGTAAGTGAGATGCCATAGACAACACCGATTTTCTATCTTGGGCAACTGAATAAATAATGTCAACTACCATTCACTTATACAGAAAACACAAAAAATTGAGTGAGATAGTGCTAAGATAGAGACCTCTGGGCTATATGAAGTGGCATATATTGGTCCCTGCCATCCAGCTGCATGAGGTTTGCAAAATTTCAAGAGAAAATATATGTTCCAAGTGCAGCATTGTAAAAATATGTATGGTTGCCAAAGAAATCTTGAAGGACAAGCATCATCAGAAATCCTAAGGGGACCTTTTTTAATTACAGATTTTTGTTTTCAGTAAATCTGTCACGGAAAGCTAGAGGCTTACCAGGTAATTTCTAAGCGCACCTTGGTTTGGAAACTATGTCACCAAGATACACGTGCAAACCAGTTAAAGAGTTTCCTGCCAGGTTTCTCAGCCTTTGTTTATTAAATGGGAATTCAGGGTGATCAACCTCTTAGAAGGCCTATTAACGAAAGTCAATTTGGTCTAGGCACAGAAATTACCAAGGAAACGTAAGATTGCTCCTCTCACCCACAGACACTGAGAAATTACACTCTGGCTCAGGTGTCTATTTTTTATTAGACAGTCATTTCCTGCAGAATGTGTAAAGAATCAACTCAGTCAGCTTTTTTTTTTTTTTACTAGATAAAAGCAGATTAATTAATTGGAACCAAGAAAATTATAAATAGTAATTCAGTATATCTGGTGGAAATAAAAGCAGGGTTTTTTCCAGTTCAATGTGTAGTTCTCTCTCTCTTTGGATGGTCCATATTGGAATTCAAAGCATAATCAGGTCGGGCCAAGTTTTGTCTCCTTTTTGGAAAGTGCTCATAAAGAAGTTATCAAGGTTCTATTTATCAGGTGACATCCACACCAGTTACTTCAAATGTGATACCTCAATACAGTTTTTGCTGTAAACTGTACATATACCTAATTTGACACTAACGTTCAGGATGGCTGCTACTGTGATTCTTGTGAGTGGTGGGTCGGGCACCATGGTCTCTTCTCTTACTGGTGAGTAGAATTGTCATGATTTTTATTATTTCTGAAACTTTAGACAATTTAGAAACTAGAGTGAGAAATAGCGGAAAACAGCAAAAGTGAATATATTAGGGCCTTCTAGTACTTAAACTATCCCAATTCTTTCTAGGTCTTCCACAAAGAAAGTTCCATAGGCAGGTTTTTGTTTTTGTTTTTTTGTCTCAAGTTGGAAATTCTATTTTTGAGGCAAATATAACAAATGATTTGGAAAATTTAAGACCAAGTTCCAGTGTCTGGTCTTAGCCAGGCCGAGAGCAGTGGGCAAGTGGGGCATTGAGAGAGGCCACCCTCCTCCTCCTAGCCAGTCACCGCAGGATGCCCTGAGCAGCAGTTGGGGCGAGCAGAGGGGGTTGCCGTGTGACCCAGACATCCGCCCACCCACCTGAAGGCAGAGGCTGACACCCTGTTACTGCTGTGATTCTGACCACTCCAGGAGGCAGGCTATGGGCTGGGATGTCTCCATTAAACCCCAGGCTCCCAGTCCTGACTCCAGCTCCCAGGGCGCTCCCATGGATCTATTGCTCAAAGAAAAGGCTTAACATTTAGCTATAAATATGATTTCAAGAAATATGAAATCCTGGGTTTGCAAGAGGGCACTGGTGCAGACTGAATGTTTGTGTTCCTCTCAAATTCATATGTTGAAATTCTGACCCCCAAGGTGATGATATAAGGAGATGGGAACATGAAGAAGTGATTATGTCCTGAGAGTAGAGGCTTCATGAATGGGATTAGTGCCCTTATAAAGGAGGTCTCAGAGAGATCACTTGCCACTTCCACTACATGAGGACACAGTGAAAAGATGGCTGTCTAGGATCGGGTTCTCACCAGACACCAAATCTGCTGGCACCATGATCTTGGACTTCCTAGCCCCCAGAATTGTAAGAAATAAATGTCTGTTGTTTATAAGCCACCCAGTCTGTGATATTTTTGTTATAGCAGCTCAAACAAGCTGAGACAGGCACCAAAGACGAAGCAGAAGAGACAGAGGGTCAAGGTGAAACTCTAAAGAAGGTATACTCTTAAGGAACAGGCAGAGGAGATGAACCCATGATATCAAGATATGTTGGAGGAAAACAAGGAGAACATGACATCGTGAGAGGCAAAGGAGAAAGAGTTTTAGTAAGGTTTGCCTAAAAAAAAAAACAAAAACCTGATCATTAGTATATGATTAGATGTAGCAACTAAATGTGGTCGATTATCTTGATTGGAGCATACTCAGTGAAATAGTGAGGACATAAACAAGATTTTAGGGTTTTTTTTTTTTTTTTTAGAAGTAAAAGTAGAAGCAGTGAGTGTGGGTAACTGTGCCAAAATATTTGAGTATTTAAGTTGAGAAGACATACAATAGCTGAAGACATCTGAGCCATAGGCAGTTTGTTGTTGCTGTGTTATTGTTTTCCAATATAAAAAGTAAGTCTTGAGTTTTTTGATACGTGTTGACATAAAAAAGCCAGTGATGGCTGAAATTGTATGTTCAGAGGAGGAAGTGTAATTAATGGGGTGGGTTTCTGAGGAGGAACTAAGCATATTTTTGAGAGAATTTGATATTTTATATTTCACATATGTGGTAGAATTATAACATAAATTACTAACCTGTTATTCTCTCTTCCTCTCTTCTCTCAGGAGTATCTCAGTGGTGACTTTTCCCTCCTCCAGCCTGAAGCAAAAATAAACACTCAAAAAGCCACAGGCCACAAGGCTTTGAATGTGTGCTTACAGGGCTCTGTTTTTTGTTTTGTTGTGCTTTTTTGCTGTTTTTGTTTTGCTCACAACTATTAGATGGGATTGAGGCTGGAGGAAAGAAAAGGTAATATGGACTTGAGAGAATGTTGTATTGGGACTTGGAGGCGTTGAAGTGAGAATGAAGGGGAAAAAATCTTTTTTTTGTTCTCAAAGTCATGGGATAGGAGTATGAGGAACTTAGTATCCTTGAGCTGGGATCAAATATGGAACATGCTAATCCACCACTGTGAACTACCCTCCACCCAACATTCTTGGACATTTGTAAATCCCTGACTAAAGGGGGTCATTTTATGTGGGAATGTACAATTAAGGAAAAACTGTGCCCTTCACCAAGGTGAAACTCTAAAAAATCAGTTGGAATTTTCCAATGGGCTATGGCAATGGTGCAACACCACCACTCTCACACCACAAGAAGACTCAGGAGAGTGACATCTAGCATAAGAGTGGAGACTGTGCTGGATTACAGGAAAGACAGACTAGGAAAATCTTAGGGCACCAGTAGAGGAAGGGACATCAGTATTTTTGAAAGAATTTGATGTTTCACATAAGGAAATAGAAGAATTTCTGAGCAGTACTGAAGGCCTAATGACTATTAAAGACCATGAAGTTGTGGGGAAACTAACAATATGCGTGGTTATATTCAGGAGTGTATCAGTGTAGGAGGGGAAAAAGAAGTATTGGCATAATTCAGTATGGTGAAACCTCATCTCTACTTGACCCAAATAAATCCCAAATAGACTCAGCCAATCATATTGCCCCATTCCTTTCGTCAGAGATTGCCTTAGAGTTGGTCAAAGAGATGTGAAGGGATGAAGAGATGCAGAGCCTCGGGGAATAGAAGAATTGTAACCAGAAGAAAATGCTAAGGATGGCAAAGAGAAAGGATGATTGGAGCCATATCTTTGATGACAGCATAGAGCCACCAAATTAACCAACCTACCAATCACCCTTTCTTCAGATAGCAATGATGTGAGATAATAAAGTCTCACTCCTTAAGCCACTTAGGCTTTTCATTTTTTTGTAGAGGAAAGTATCCTGAAGAAGTCATTTTCCCAACAATGTTTTTATTATGGCTTCAAAACTCAGTAAGTAAAACATTATTATGTAAAGAGATTAAAAATCATCTCTGTGGGGGCCTGCCTGGTGGCCTAGTGGTTAAGTTCATGCACTCTGCTTCTGCTGCCCAGAGTTCGCAGGTTCGGATCCCAGGGGCAGACATATGGGCCATTTATCAAGCCATGCTGTGGCAGCGTCCCACATATAAAGTATAGGAAGATGGGCACAGATGTTAGCCCAGGGACAATTTTTCTCAGCAAAAAGAGGAGGATTAGTAAAAGATGTTAGCTTAGGGTTAATCTTCTTCACACACACACAAAAAGTCATCTCTGTGTATGATTTAAGCACTCAGTGTGTTTAGACAACTTTACTGTGAATTTATTAGCTATTCTTCCCAACTGCTGTGCACGATAAGGTCAATGTTCGCATAATTTTAACTACTAAGAAGCCAAGATAAAGAGAGTCAAGTGGTTTATCTAACGTGGTCCAGCAAATCTGTGGAGTAATTTCCAACTCCAGGAGAGAACTCTCAGAACAGAACTGCTCTGCCTCTTTCTGGATCTGGTTCCCCTGGGTGTTAATGGCCGTCCAGCAGACACCGTGTCTCCTTTTAATACAGCTAATAGTTTGGGCTAAAATCAAAGAGGTGCTGAAATAACTTTTATAATTTACAGTTTTTCTCTAGGCTGAACACGCCCAGGAGTCAGCCAGCGGCGTAGTCTTAGTGAGGTTAATGCACCTGTTTAACATTTATATAGGATTCTGATTACTGGAAAAACCCTTTGCTTCTGCTGACATTTTGACATAGGTTTAAGCCGTTATGTGAGGGATTATTTCAGCTCTGATGAAACAACAAAGAATTCTGCTAATTGTAGAGGAATCTTAACATACTTTCCACATTGTGCTCTCTTAATACTTTCAATGCTTTCATTAAAAAAAAAAATTCCAAAAGAAGATTAGTCAATATTGAATAAAAACACAGGTTAAACAATTCTATCCTTACATTATCCCCCATGAGCTTAGGTTATTTCTCTTTTTAGTTCTTTTCTAATATTTTGATATTTCTTTCATTTTATGGCATTTTCAATCCTTAGCTACTTTGAATGGATTTAACTAATTTAAATATTAGGTTTAAATCCAAATTACGAAAACTCTATTAGAAGTACTGCTAGTTAATATTTATTTTCACCAAGAATCATTTAGAGGAAAAACAAATTGTAAACATTTATATTTAACTAAATTCCAGCAAAGAATTATTTGCTTTTAATTGACTAAAAAAATGGGATAGAGATGATTATTTCTGAGAGGGACTGAGTTAAAGATGTCGATTTAGTGCTGCAGAAATATAATTGCATCAAAAATATCTAAAAAGATAAGTGTACAAGCTGACCTCTAGAGTCTAGACTTGTTATTAAAGAAAAACAATAGAAGAATTCATTGTTGATTTGAGCCCATGTCTATATTTTAAAGCAAATTGGACCCAAATAACCCACTAGAAATTTATTTACTATTTTTCCTAAAAAAAATTCAGGTGATGGTGAGGGGATTTCACAAAATATATAGTGTGATAGTTTGATTACTTTTCTTTATCTACTGCTGTTAAAATATCTAGAGCCAGTTTAATTACCTGAGTACAGTATTTTGATCAGTCTTCTGCCTAAATCGCTTATCCTTCTGTTTTTCACATGTGTTTTTAAATGTCATGGAGAATATTATTATATACAGTATACTTTTTACTACAGATTTTTCTGTAAACAATTTAATTTCTCTTTAAGAACAAGAGAAGATAATCCATGAAGTGTAGCTATTCTTGAATTTATAGATTATATTTTTAATAGAAAGCACCATGACTTTCTGAAACTTTTGAGTAATTTTAGGACAATTATCATATCCGTCTTACTATTTTATAAACCCAGATTATGGCCGAATGTCTTACATGAAGACATGTTCGATAAATGCTTATTGAACAAATTCAAGAATAATAATCACAGATCTTTTTGATTAAATAAATGTTCATATCAGGAGAATTGGTTTTTGAACAGTACATGTTAGACAGAGAATGTGTTTTGAACTCAGGCAAACCTCAGTAGGATCTTAAGTCTTCGGTTGTTACCTGTGTGTAACAAGTTACATCACCTCTGTGAGTTCAGTTCCCTCGTTGATAAAATCGGAATGCACAACCCATAGCGTTGTGTAAGCGCTAATGGCAATGTTTGTAAAGCATTCAACATATGTCTGGCACATGGTATACATTCTTTAAATGGGAGCAATTATATTTATTGCTTATTAATTTTACTTTTTAACAGTCTACAAATATAGGATTTTATACTATTTGAGACATATATAACAAGCAAATTTTCATAATAGGTAAAGTTAATTATCAGCTTCGTGTGCTATTCCTTCACATCTTTCATATCCTCTCTATTTTTCTCTGCCAGAAATCAATTCCCTGACAATAGCTTCTTGTTGGCAGTGTGGCTACTCTCGTATGAATGGGGTTTCCCAGTCACCATGTGAGAAATTGTCCCATGCGGTCCATATTTATTTTTCATCTCCTCCCTCCTTTAAGTTGGGTGCAAAATCAAGAGATTTATGCATTTCTAAGACATCATGGGGGAATGGGAACATCTGATTCTTTGTTTCATTTGTCCTCGCTGGCATCCACTGTGACATCTAGTTTCTTGTGTCATCTTTTGAGACTCAAAGCTAATAAAAGAATTGCCTTTTCATTGCTTTTGGTTGCTGTAACACAATTTTCCAAGAGCAATGGCCACCAAAGAGCTTGGCTGGGGTAGAACTGTGTATATGTGGCGAAAAATTCTGAAAAAAAGCTAATTGTTCAAATATATTAAACTTCCATATATAAAAAACAAGGAATATTCAAACAGTAATGAATAATCTGTTGTTATTAGCTGGAGGGGAGTTTTAGGAGAAGAGTCTCTTGCTGGTAGAGGAAATAAAATCAGATTTAGATACATCAAAGTCAAAGCAGTAAAGAAGTCAGCAGTTTGTAGGGCTCTGCTGTATCATTGCTGTCCGCTAACTACGGGCAAGAATCAGGGCATAAACAATACTCTGTCCAGGCAGCATCTGTTACAAGGTGAGGGACAGGGTTTCTGTTTATTTCTGTAGCCAGAATGGATAAGGAAAAAAAATTGAACAAAGAAAAGATCTTCCTGGTTTCTTCCTGGAAAAAACATTGCCTAGAAGGTGTATAATTTCTATTTGCTGGATTGTCCATCTGTTATAGATAGCTTAGTGAAGATACATTGGCTGATGAGCAAATATTACGCAGTTTATTCTATCTGGGGTTTATATTATTCCCAAATCACACTTTTGTTTTCTTTACAAAACTCCAAGATAAATTAATTCTAGGACCTCAGAAGATACTTGGAGGCAGAAGCTAATAGCAGAGTTTAAATAAACCCTTTAATAAACCGACCACAAACAAAGAAATAAGAGTAGAATGCTTTTGATTTTTATCCAGTTCTGACAAAAAAATGACAATTTGTTACTGATTGTCCTGCTGTATCATGGAACATGGATCATCAGGAAGCTTAGGAATCTAGAGGAAAAAAAAAAAAAAAAAAAAACACAGAACCAGAAAGGGGTGTGGAGAAAATGGCTCAGGATGGACAATGTCACAAAAACCTTGT
Source organism: Ceratotherium simum simum (assembly GCF_057802395.1). Classification (NCBI taxonomy): domain Eukaryota; kingdom Metazoa; phylum Chordata; class Mammalia; order Perissodactyla; family Rhinocerotidae; genus Ceratotherium; species Ceratotherium simum. Next base: position 10,052,490 of record NC_141935.1, on the reverse strand, counting down.
CTAAGTTTCCCCTAATAATCTGATGAGGACTGTGTATCAGTCAGAGTTCTTTCAGAGAAGTGAACATAGTAGGAGTGATCTAGAATACTGACATAGTGCAGGAGGTAGACCTCAGGCCATTGTGAGCAGGTAGATCAATCTATGCAGGCTATCGTCTGCTGCTCCGGCTCTAGGTCAGCCAGACCAGCAGTTGGGAAATAAAATGGAAAAGTTAGGACCTGCAGGGACAAATCAGAACCCAAGAGGGGTGAGGGGGTGGCTACTGGAACCCACAAGGACAAAGTTGAATCCACGTCTGTCTGGCACCACCTACAACCATGATGCCATGATGGCTGCAGGAGAAGGAGGCACCCATTGCAATGTTGCTGTGCTGCACATGGTCCAAAATTTGAAGAATTGCAGGAGATGTGATGGGAGCTGAAGAAACAGAGGATCTCGTGTTGCACCGTTCTATCAAAGTGAGCTAGTAGATCAGCAACAAGGTGAATGAATTCTACAATGTCTGGCGACCCGCACCAATCTTCAGAGCTTAAGACTTGCCTTCCAGATGTCCTGTGGCCAATGCCTACAGGGAAGGGAATTGTGGGAAATGTAGTTTCAGTTTAGGTAAGTAGACACAGTACAAAGTTACCACAGCTAGTTAATACTAAACACTTAAAGGACTTCAGGAATGAGTATGATTTATAATTTGTTCTCAGACATTTGATTTATATGTATGAACTACCTAGTAAGTAGTTTCTTGGTTATTTCACAGTGTGAATAACATCAATGGTGGATTGTATGATTGCAAAGTATATGCTTAGAACACTAGCAAAGTAAAGGGACCAAAATTAATTATTTTGAACAAATTTGAAATAGTTTGATGTTTCCAAAAATGTGAGCAAATAATAAACATTTTGGATGTCTTTATTGTTATTTTATAGTTTGGTGCTGTTTTATGTTGAATTGTGTATTATTGGATGGGTAGTAAGTGAAGACATACCACGATCTTACTAGCGCTTAAGATCTCCAAAGGGCTTGAATTAGTCCTGAGTTCTACAATTATCAAACAATGATTGGGTTGTTTACACAAAATCCTAAAATAAAACAAAACTCCTTTAAGATTTAAAAAGTAAAATCTTAACAGAGTGAATCCAATCAACCTTTGAAGTCTCACCTTCCTGGCAGCTAGTCTGGGAATACTAAGTTAGCAGCATTCCTTGTAAAATGAAGCCTCGGTAAGGCCCATTCTCTAAGTGTGCTGAACTTGGTATATCTAATAGAATTGGGCATTTGCTTTGTGTTACCAGTCAGGAATCTTAAACATATCAAGACTAACCTTCATAGAAAAGTATAGAAAATGCAAAATCCATCAATATCTTTCATTTTATGAATATATAAAACCTAATGGTAAAATGCCATCCCTCACAACTTCATTCAGTTCCCAAAATTGATTTTTGAAAATTTAAACCGATTCCAAATCCCTTCTATATTTCCCCTCCTCTTCTATACTGTGCATCCTCACAGAAGTGGATGGTAATTCTACATAAATAAACTGAAAGAGCTCCTGGACTACAGTTGTTAGATAAAACACAAGATGTCTAGTTTAATTCAAATTTCAGATAAACACTTTTTTAGTATAAGTATTGCAAGGGACATAGACTATTACACGGGGCATATTTATACTTAAAAAAAAAGTATATCTGTTATCTGAAATTTAAGGTTTACTAGGTGTCTTGTATTTTTACTTGATATATCTGGCAACTCTACCCTGAACATGTGGTAGAAAATTAATGTCAAAAATGCCTACTGAATTATAATTCACTTGGGAATATCAGAACAGACTATCAGAAGGCTAGAAAAGAGTCTTCTTGGATATCATTTGCAAATTTTCGTGATGGGGAATAAATCCTCTGGCTTGTAATCCCCATCTCCACTCCATCCCAGGGACTGTGTTATCTTCTAGCCATTTTAGCCTGAGGGGCCTGGCTGAGTCAACAAGATTAAACTAAATTGGCTGTGTATCTCCCCTACTCTCCAAATAAGTGTTTACCATTGTCATCATCTTTCCCTTTTCTCTCGATGCTTCTTGGTAACAATCTCAGTTGCTAATGTCAAAAGGAACAAAGAAGATTCTATTGTCATAAAAGAGCTTCTAACATTTTTTTATTGTACACTGTGTTGATATAACTAGCCTAAAAAGTAATCTTTCAAACCATCAAGAGAGGAAGGAAGGGCTGTTGAAACCCCAATAAGACAAAAATAGAAAGAATATTAAAGCTGCAACTGATTCTATTCTGATGCTTTCAACAGCTTCTTTCCTCTTTCAGAGTTTTGAGAGCTTAACATTTAAAGTATTGGGGAGAGGAGTGGACACATGATGACAAAGTCTATATCTACAAAACAGATGGATGAAAAGCCTCAAACAAAGAAAAATCAGTCAAATGAGTGAATTACTTTTAAGCACTATCCCCTCTCCATGCCCTGTAAATATGTAAAACAAAAGTCATCTGTATGATTGCAAAGGTTTATGGTCAATGGTTTCTAAGTGATTTTTGCAACTAAATAATTTTTGTTGACACCAATAGTTTTAATTATAGCAAGGTGATATTAGGAGATTTTAGCATAAAATAAGTATAGTGCAGCTCTTGAGAGAATAGCCTTTGTAATCAGATGGCTTGGAATAAAATCTGGATTCTCCTTCTTACCAGCTATAGGATCTTGGTCAGACAAGCTACTTAACTTTCTGAAGCCCTGGTTTGGTTTCTCCCTTTATAAATTGCTATTATTCATGGTACTTCTTTTATGAGTCTGTGTTATGATCAGGTGAGATACTGTTCGTAAAGTTCTTAGAATAGGACCCACAAAAAGATTTGCTTTAAAATAATTATTACCTATGATACAGCTCATTTTTCCCTAATAATTTTATTTCATAAATTGTCACATAGAAACATGTGAAGTTTTGTCTTGAGTCTGGTAAGGAGAGTTGAAGGAACGTTAAACTTAAGGGAGCACACAGAGGAAAAAGATGCATTCCTTCAATCATTTATTTAGCAAATTTTTACTGAGTACCTACTATGTACCAAGCACTATGGTTGGTCTGAGGTTAGAAAGCTGAATAAAGCATTCTCTGTCCTCAAAGACCACACAGTCTAATGAGGAAGATGGCCAAGGTGTTAGATATTCTTATAGTATATTGAGAGCAGCAGTGCAAATAATCACTATTAACAACACCTGGGGTGGCCAGAGAAGGAGGCATCCTTGAGTATAAATGTCTTTGTTCAGTCTTGAAAGATGTACATGAATTATTCAGATAAAGAAAGGAGGCTAATTTAAAGGAGGATTTTTACAACAGCTACAGTTTGGAGATTCATTGTAGTACAGTACAGGACATACAAGAGGTACAGGGAGCTACGAGGTAAAGTTTAATACAGCAGTGTCAGGATATTAATCTATAGTGGAAGCCACAGCCAGACAGTGGAAGGTCTTGTATAGCTGAGTTAGGCATTTAGATTTTATCATGAAGGCAGTACGGGACTATGGGAGCATTTTAATCAAGAGAGAAATATAATCAAACTTTTTCCTATTTAAAACATCACTCTGGAGGCATGAAAAGATTGTGCTGGAGGGAAGTGTGTACAGAGGCAAGAAGACCACATCTGTTGCAGTAATCAAGGTGAGATTCTGATTAAGAAAATGGAAATCGCAGTAGAAAGAGAAAAGAAGGAAAAGAATCAAAAAACATTTAGGAGCTGAATTAGAAGGATTGGAGTGTGAGGGTTGAGGGAAAGAGACAATCAGTGAAGAATCCTAAGTATGTGCTTTGGGACACAAGTTAGAATAATCGGGCTGGAAGAAGGGCAGGACGTCCATCTTCTTTAAGTCATTACACAATTGGCAGCATTAGCCAGAGAACCCAATGTGTAGCATTTAATTAGTATCAGGAAAACACTATTTTAACATGTCCTCATCTGTTAGGTTTTTAATATTTCCAAAAATCTAAAAGTAATATATTCTGGTTTTAAAGTTCTTGGCAAATTGCACATATTCAATCAGGCTTTTTTCCTTTCTAAGGGGGTGTTCCAGGTAAAAACATGCTCCTTCCTCTAGTAAAAAGAAGAAAAAAGAAGAAAGCAGTCAGGGGTACAAGACTTTTGTTAAATTTGCCTTTAGTGGATAGCAAGGCAAATGCCATACATTCACACATACATGGAGTTACTCAAAAGAGAGAAATACCTAGATATTTATAAAACATTTCACCTACAAATGAAATGAAAGCAAGAGTACTAGTAAAACTAAATTTAAATATGGAAATAGGGTCAAAACATACATGAGAAGAGAAAGCTGTATATGAGGAAAGATAATGATAATTAAAAAAAAACCACATAAGATATAAATGAAATATCTAATGAGCCTCCAAATGACTAGCACTTACCATATCATATAAGTTTTATCATAACGTCAACATTACTTATTAGAATAAGAATTTTTATGAGACATTGGTAGAGTATATTGAAGCGGCAGATTAATGTGAAGTCCCAATTTTCAGTAGTTCATAACTTTGGCAGAACATTTCATTTCAAATGGAACTTGGCATGAGTTTACTCTCTGTCAGACTCCCAGTCCTTGCCAAGTTTGACAAACATCCAGTTCAGCTGTTTTGGGCTAATGTGAATGCCAATGTAAAGACTTTTTTTTGCATTCAATTCAAAAACATTTTTCATTATAAAAGGCAAAAATGAGTAAATGAGTGTTTATTGTCAGGCTCCTTAATTAATGTAAAACAATTACACAAAGCAGAAATGCAAAGTGATTCAGTGAGCAAAGTAATGGACTGGTGACTCCTAGAAGTAATTCCAGTGTTGCTACCAATTCCCTATATAAACTTGGAAAAGAAACTTAGCCTCTTTGTGTCACAGCTTATTCAACAGTAAAATTAGGAGATTAATACAAACCTGCATCATCATAATAATGAGAATGACAGTAAAACCGTTTTCAAATTTAAACATATAATAACTTCTCTTTTCAATACCCTTACATTATAGGGTTTGTTATGGAGACATAAATTTGAGTGTGTAATGACGACCTATCTAAAGTTGTATAAAAAGTTAGTCTATTAATGCATATACTATACCATGGGAATTAGTTAGGATCTTTGGGAAGGTATGTTTACTCTTTTGAGTCATTGGATATCATTTAGTAAATTAACAATTTGGTTCACCATTTTGTAAATTACTCTTTCATTATATATAACAACACCATGGTGGCTTGAAAAGGTTATTGCTGTCTACTCCAAAAAACATCTAATCTTCTATTAAAAGATAGTTTATGATCTGATTTTAAAAAAAAAACGACTAGCTTAATAGGTCAGTGAAAAGGATGTAGACACTTTCTCCATGTAATGAGTGATATTACTATTTTCTTGGTTACATTAAGGATCAGTAAGCTCTTTTAGATGGCACAGTCAATTGACTGACAGTTTGCACTGCCTCTTAGGACTTCTCAAAACACCAGACTAATCCAATAATTTTAACTCCATAGACATAGCAAAAGATTGTATCCAACAAATTTTCTATTCATTCACGTGTAGATTGCATAGGGCCATACACTAAAGAAAAAAAATTAAATGACATTTAATAATATAATTATCTACAAATGTCCAGGTATTTACTATTGTATAAGAATAAACACAGAGAGTGACGTCACAAAGATGGCAGAGTAGGAGACCCCAGCCTCCATCTCCCCACAAAGATCAATAACTAGGCAGATATCCATGAACAAAAACAGCCCTGGAAGAACTCTGGAGTTCACTTAAGAAACTTTAGCAATTCAGTGGAATAATAAGCTCACAAGAAAAGAAGGAAGAACAGCTTCATTTTGCCTGCATCATCCCATCCCCTAGACCAGCCCAGCTCAGTGCCAAGGAGTAGCAACCAGCTAGAAAAAGTTGCCCTCACTGGGAGAGGGAGAAAGGGGTGAGTGACCAGTTCCAGCAGCATTTCAGAGCACTGCAGGAAGGTCCTGCTTCAGTTTCATCTCACCCAGAGATTGGCAAAGCTGAGATGTATAGAGACGACTAGGAACAAGGAAGAGAAGCTTTGGCCACCAATAGCAGCCATGCAGCAGGAGCAACTGTGGTTCTCAGTGACCCTCTTTATAACCTCAGCAGTTTTTACCATCGAAGAAACTAATGACCAGCACAGCTGCTGTGAAACTCTGCAGATTCCCCCCCACAGGTATTTGCATTCAGTGATGCCAGCTGCCTGATTCCCTCCTCACTTCCTCCTGCCATTCCCTGCCAGAGCCCAGGAACTACACTGGCAGCCCGCCCAGGCATCTGCAGCTGTGTGAATGCAAGATGCCAGCCTAGACCCCCACGGCTGACCCCCAGTGCCATGCATGCTCTCAGAACTAGCCCCTCCAGCTGTGCCCATGCACACTGCTGGCCTTAAGCTCATCACCAGCCTCCAGTGCTATATAACTGTGGTAAGAACCAGCAGCCGCAGTAGTGTATACTGACAGTCAGGGCCCCTGCCGCTGCCAGGGCACCTATAGTTAGCTCCAGCCTTTGCTGCTTGCCCTGGCCCCCACCACTACATATGTATTTGCAACTGGTCCCTGCCACTACACAGACACTTGGAGCTGGTCCCCACAGCTGAGTTTGTGCACATGACTGGCTCCCACCTCTACCGTTGCCTGTCCTAATCCCTAACTGCTGGACCTGGAAGTGACGCTGAGGACCCCAACAGCCCTTGCAGACTCCGCAAACTCCCTGCAGTGCTTACCAAGGACCATGCTGTAGTCAATGTTATGGACCCCAACAGCCTGAGCCAATGAGCCACCACACATCCCTGGACCACACAGTGCTGCCAGACGCTCCTGCACTTGGTGCCCAGCACCACTAGACCCAGGGGTCACAGTGTGCTCCAGCATGCCTCCACCCACAGGTGAAGCCTCCCCTTGTTGAAGTCAGTCTATAAAGTCTGGAAAAGATAACTGCTTCTTCAAATGCACAATTACACAAGGCTACAGGGATCAGGAAGAAGCAGAGAAACATGACTCCACCAAAGAATGACAGCAAACCTCCAGTAACTAGCCTCAAAGAAATGGAGATCTAAGAATTGTCCAACAAAGAATTCAAAATAATTGTCCAAAAGATGCTCAGAGAGCTATGAAAGAATACAGATAAATAATTGAACAATATCAGGAAAACAATATAAAACAAAACAAGAAGTTCAACAAAGAGATAGAAAATAAAAAAAAACAGAAATTTTGGAGCTGGAGAATACAATGACTAAACCAAAGAATTCAATAGAAATCTTCAACAGCAGACTAGACCAAGCAGAAGAAAGAAAACAGTGAAATCAAAGACAGATCGTTTGAACTTGTTCTGTCAGAGAAGCAAAAAGAAAAAAGAATGAAAATAAATGAAGAAATCTTCAATGTCTTATGGGATACCTTTAAAATAGACAATCTATGTATCATTGAGGTCCTAGAGATAAAGGGATAGAAAGCTTGTTTAAAGAAATAACGGCTGAGAACTTTCCAAACGTAGGGAGAGATTTGGACATCCAAGTTCATGAAACTAATACATCACTCCAAAATTTCAATCCAAAATTATCTTCTCCAAGACATATTATAATAAAACTGTCTTAAATCAAAGACAAACAGAGAATTTTAAATGCAGCAAGAATATTTCTTTTATACAATGGCACTCCGCATAATGCAATCAACACATTTCTCAGCAGAGATCTTGCAGGCCAGGAGAGATTGGGATTATATATTCAGAGTGCTAAAAGAAACTGTCAGCCAAGAATACTTTACCCAGCAAAGTTGTCTTACAGAAATGAAGGCAAGATAAAGACTTTCCCAAACAAACAAAAGCCAAGGGAGTTTGTTACCACTAGACTGGCCCTAGATGAAATGCTGAAAGGAGTTCTTCTAGCTAAAATGAAAGGATGATAAGTAGTAACATGAAAATAAACAACACAGTGGTAAAGGCAAATAAATAGTCAAATTCAGAATGCTCTAATACTGTAATATGGTGATGTGTTAATCACTTAACTCTAGCATAAAGGTTAAAGGACACGAGTAATAAAAATAACTAGAGCTAAAATAATTTGTTAATGCATATACAACATAAAAAGGTGTAAAGTATGACATCAAAAACATACAATGTGTGGGGAGAAAATAAAAGGGTAGAGATTTGTGTGTAATTGAAGTTAAATTGTTAGCTTAAAATAGACTGTTACGTCTACGTTTCAAGTAAACCCCATGGTAACCATAAAACAAAAGCTTACAGTAGATACACACAAGATAAGAGAAGGGAATCAAAGTATACCACTATAGAAAATCATCAATTCAAAAAGTAAGACAGTAAGAGAGGAAGAAAGGAACAAAGGAACTGCAAAACAGAAAACAATTAACAAGATAGCAATAATGTCCTTACCTATCAATAATTTCTTTAAATGTAAATGGACTAAATGCTCCAATCAAAAGGCATAGAGTGGCTATATGAATTAAAAAAACAAGACCCAACCAAATGCTGCCTGCAAGAGACTCACTTCATCTTCCAGGACACACATAGCCTCATGGTGAAGAGATGGAAAAAGAAATTCTATGCAAATGGGAACCAAAAGAGAGCAGGGGTAGCTATACTTACATCAGACAAAATAGACTTTAAGCCAAAAACTAACAGGAGACAAAGAAGGTCATTATATAATTATAAAGGGGTCAATTCATCAAGAGGATATAACAATTATAAATATATATGCATCCAACATAAGAACACCTAAATATATCAAGCAAATGCTCACAGATCTGAAGCAAGCAATAGACAAAAGTACAATAATAGTAGGGGACTTCAATATCCACTTTCAACAATGCACAGATATTCAATCATAAAATCAATAAGGAAACATTGGGCTTGAACTATACTTTAGACCAAAAGGAACTAACAGACATATAAAAACATTCCATCCAACAGCAGCAGACTACACATTCCTCTAAAGCACACATAGAACATTCCTCAGGATAGATTACATGTTAGGTCACAAAACAAGTTTCAACAAATTTAAAAAGATTGAAATTATACCAGATATCTTTTTCAACCACAATGATATGAAACTAGAAATCAATCACAGGAGAAAACCTGGAAATTTCACAAATATGTGAAGATTAAACACCACACTCCTGAACAACCAATAGGTCAAAAATGAAATAAAAAAAATATATTGGAAGAAAAGAAAAGGGAAACACAACATACCAAAACTTATGAGATTCAGCAAAAGCAGTGCTATGGGGGAAGTTTAAAGTGATAAATGGTTACATTAAGAAAAAAGAAATATCTCAAATATGCAACCTAACTTTAAACCTCAAGGAATGAGAAAAACAAGAATAAACTTAGCAGAAGGAAGGAAATGACAAGGATCAGAACAGAAATAAATGAAATAGAGATCAAAAAAACAATAGAAAAGATCAACAAAACTAAGAACTGGTTTTTTAAAAAAGTAAACAAAATTGACAAACTTTTGTCTAGACTTACCAAGAAAAAAAGACAGAAGACTCAAATAAATAAAATTATAAATTAAAAAGGAGACCTTACAACTGATATCACAAAAATACAAAGGATCATAACAGACTACTATGACTAAATATACACCAACAAATTAGACAAGCTAGAAGAAATAGATAAATTCCTAGAAACATACAACCTACCAAATCTGAGCCATGAATAAATTGAAAATCTGAACAGACCAATAACAAGAAAGGAGATTGAATCAGTCATCAAAAACTTCCCAACAAAAGAAAGTCTGGGACCAGATGACTTCATGGGCAAATTCTACCAAATATTTAAAGAAGAAGTAAGAGCAATTCTTCTCAAACTTTTCCAACAAATTCAAGAGGAGGGAATACTCCCAAAGTCACTTTATGAGGCCAGCACTGTCCTGATAAGGAGACTACAAGAAAAGAAAACTATAAATCAATATCCCTAATAAATATAAATGCAAATTTTCTCAAAAAATATTAGCAAACCAAATTCAACAACACATTAAAAGGATCATTCACCATCATCAAGTGAGATTATCCTTAGGATGCAAAGATGGTTCAACATATGCAAATCAGTAAATGTGATACACTACATGAATAGAATGAAAAACAAAAATCATATGATTAGCTCAATAGATGCAGAAAAACATTTGACAAAATACAACATTCTTCCATGATAAAAATTCTCAACAAATTGGGTATAGAAGTAACATATCTCAACATAATAAAGTCCGTATATGTCAAACCCACAGCTAACATCATATTCAATGGTGAAAGGTTGAAATCTTTCCCTCTAAGATCAGAAACAAGACAAGGGTGTCCATTCTCACCACTTTTATTCAACATAGTACTGGAAGTTCCAGCTAGAGCAATTAAGCAAGACAAAGAAGTAAAAGCCATCCAAATTGGAAAAGAAGAAGTAAAAATTTCTCTGATTGCTGGTGACATATTCTGTGTCTACAAAATCCTAAAGACTCTACCAAAAAACTGTTAGACTTAACAAACAAATTCAGTAAAGTTTCAACATAATCAACATACAAAAATCAGCTGTGTTTCTATACACTAACAATGTAAATTTCTGTAAACGAAATAAAGGAATTAATCCCATTTACAATTGCATCAAAAACAGTAAAATATTTAGTCATAAACTTAACCAAGTAAGTGAAAGATCTATACATTGAATACTACAAGACATTGATGAAAGAAATTGAAGAAGACACAATTAATGAAAAATATTCCATGTTCATGGATTGGTAAAATTAGTATTTCCAAAATATCCATACTAGCCAAGGTCATCTATAGATTCAGTGCAGTCCCTATCAAAATTCCAGTGGCATTTTTCACAAAAATACAAAACAATCCTAAAATTTATATGGAACCACAAAAGACCCGGAATAGCCAAAGCAATCTTGAGAAAGAACAAAATTGGAGACATCACACTTCCTGTATTCAAACTATATTACAAAGCTATCGTAATCAAAATAATATGGTACTTGCATAAAAAACAGACACATAGACCGATGGAACAGAACTGAAAGCCTAAAAATAAACCCACACATATATGGTCAACTCTTATTTGACAGGGTAGCCAAGAACACTCAATGAGGAAAAGATAGTCTCTTCAATAAATGACATTGGGAAAACTGGATATTCACATGCAAAAGAATGAAATTAGACTCCTAACTTACATCACTCACAAAAATTAATTTGAAATAGGTTAAAGACTTACATGTAAAACCTAAAACCATAAAACTCCTAGAAGAAAACATAGAGAAAAAGCTCTTTGATATAGGTCTTGGCAATGATTTTTTGGATATGACCCCAAAAGCACAAGCAACAGAAGCAAAAATCAACAAGTGGTACCACATCAAACTAAAAAGCTTCTGCACAGCAAAAGAAACCATCAACAAAATGAAAAGGCAACCTACAGAACGGAAGAAAATATTTGCAAACCGTATATCTGATAAGGGGTTAATATCCAAAATATATAAGAAGCTCATACAACTCAATAGCAAAAATCAAACAATTAGATTAAAAAATGGGCAGAGAACTTGAATAGACATTTTCCCAAAGAAGATGTGCAAATGGCCTACAAGTGCACAAAAAGGTATTCAACTTTACTCATCATCAGGGAATTGCAAATCAAAACCACAGTGAGATTTTACCTTATACCTGTTAGAATGGCTATTATCAAAAAGACAAGAGATAACAAAAGCTAGGATGCAGAGAAAACGGAACCCTAGTGCCTTGCCGATGGGAATATAAATTGGTAGAGACATTATGGAAAACAGTATGGAGGGGTCCTCAAAAAGTTAAAAATAAACTACCATGTGATGCAGCAATTCTACTTTTGGTTATACACCTGAAGAAAATAAAATCACTATCTTGAAGAGACATCCATACCTTCATGTTCATTGCAGTTTTATTCACAATAACCAAGACATGGAAACAAGTTAAGTGTCCATCAACAGATGAGTGGGTAAAGAAAATATGAGGTACACACACACATCAACATTAGTTAGCCATAAAAAAGAAGGAAACCCTGCCATTTTTGGCAACATGGATGGACCTTGAGGGAATTATGCTAAGGGAAATAAATCAGGCAGAGAAAAACAAATACTGTATGATTTCACTTATATGTGGAATCTAAAAACATCAAACTCATAGAAACAGAGAGTAAAATGGTAGTTGCCAGGGGCTGAGGGGTGGTGGCAATGGGGAGATGTTGGTCAAAGGGTACAAACTTTCAGTTATGAGATGAGTAAATTCCGAGGATGTAACATACAGCGTGGTAACTATACTTAACTGTATTGTATACTTGAAAGTTGCTGTAAGAGTAGAGTTTTAACATTCTTAATCCAACAATAACAACAACAAAATGGTAATTATGTGAGGTGAAGGATGGTTTAACTAACCTTGTTGTGCTAAATATTTCACAATCTACACATGTATCAAATTATCACATTGTATACCTGTGATATTGTGATTTAGAATGAAAAAGATATATTTGATCTTTGTCTCCATATCTAGCACAGAGCTCCTAAAACTGCTGGAATTTGCTCAGTGATGAGACCTATGAAGGTATCTTTTGTTATGTTAATGAGGTGATTTTTGGAAAGCACCTTGGTAACCTAAGGATTGGGGCTGGTTGCCAGGGGAGCAAGCCATGTAATTAGAAGGTTGGAACATTCAGCCCTACCCAGTGACATCTGGGGAGGGTGGGTCTAGAAGTTGAATCAATCACCAATGGCCAATGATTTAATCAATCATGCATATGTAATGAAGTCTCCATAAAAACCTGAAAAGAATGGGGCTTGGAGAGCTTCTGGGTTGCTGAACACCTGGAGACTTGGGGACAGTGGAGCCCTTGAAGAAGGCATAGAAATTCCACTGCCTTTCTCACATACCTTGCCCTATGCATCTCTTCTATCTGGCTGTTCCTGAGTTATATCCTTTATAATAAACCAGTAATCTAGTAAGTAAAATGCTTCTCAGAGTTTTGTGAGCTCTCTAGCAAACAAATCAAACCCAAAGATGGGGTCATTGGAACCTCTGATCCACATAGTCAGTTGGCCAGAAGCGCAGGTGATAACTTCGGATTGCAATTGACATCTGAAGTGGGGGTGGCGGCAGTCCTGTAGAACTGAATGCTTAACCTGTGGGATCTGACGCTGTCTCCAGGTAGATAGTGTCAGAATTGAGTTGAATTGTAGGACCCAGATGTTTGTCCAAGAATTCCTTGGATGTGTGGGGGAAACTTCCCCTCTGCCTACATTGGAAATTAGGTGCAGAATTGTTAATACCTTAAACTTACACAATGTTATGTCAATTATATCTCAATAAAGCTAGGAAAAAAATTTTGAAAGAAGTGCTTAAACTCACCGCCTTCCTTTACCTTTTGCTAAGCTTAGTGGTTTTCACCAGGAATTACAGGACCCATGGCCTCTCTTGTTAGGAATCATTTCAACAGGCATGATAGGCCAGACATCCTTGGCAATATGTTTAACATGTAATCATTGTTCCTTATTAAATGAGACAATATCTTAACCTAAAATAAAAAAAAACAACCACACACACAGAGTACCAAGTATACTATATTATTTTATATTTTATATTATATTATTTTAAACTTCCACCATGAATAATTGCTTCCATTGACCATATTGGAAAGATGCTAATTCTGTAACCAAAATGAGATCTATGCCATCTATAATTCTTAACTGCATTCTTCAGGAAATATACATGTGTTTCCCCTAAAAACAGCGCTGTGATTATCAAGCTGGTATGGAATAATATAATTTTAGAATATTAAAACATGAAGAGTGGCCTTTTAACTAGAATTCTGCAAAGATAGCATAAAGTACATTAAACTATGTATCCAGTATCTTTTTAATCTAATGAAACCACTATTTGCTTATAAGACCTATAAAGTATCTAGCTTGAATTTTACCTGCAATTATATTACCTTCATGATTCTATCAGTCAGAAACTTGCTTGGCTATTGATGACAGGTTCAGTAATTTCTAGAATATGATTAGTTGACTGGATACTGTTATTATCAGATTTGCAAGTCAGACTGTCATTGAATTCTAATCAATAATTTTAAAACTACAAGTACTAGATGACTTAGTGGACTAGGAGTTTCCCCTAAAATAACAGAGGTGGGAGGCGGGGAAAGATAATGAGTTATTGGCATTCATAGTCTATGTAATATTTCAATCTGATCACTTCCACATTTTCTTGTTTTAGATATTGTATTCCCATGAAAGATTTCATTTGAAGACCTGGCTTGTTGGTTAATATTTTAAAAGACTACTTGAATTTAATATATCCAATACATGATTTGACTTGGCTAGTAACAGTACACATATTTGAAGGTCTATAGGTTTAATTATCTTATATAGTAACATCTTGTCTATCACAGAAATTTATGCAATAATGTAATATTGTTAATCATCAATGGGCATAAGTTGTTGTTTAAAATCTCTTTTCAAGTTAACTTGAGATGATAGTTAATGATTCTACTTTGAGGGAAATTGTGTGACATTGACACATATATTCTCTCCAGCCAGTCGATAAACACAACTTCATCCTTGGTGTTTTCAATTCAAAAACCAAGTTCTTCTCACATCAGTCAGCATATGGTGAGGAACCAGATACTCTACCCTAAGCCAACCACATCCCTAAATGCTGCATTTCATAAGCACAGTTCAATGCATGTACGTGTATCTTTACATTCTGTACTTACACCCTTTTCCTACTTTCTCAAAACATTGTTAGCAATCCAGCCCAACTTATCCAATATGTACCATGCAAATGATATGCTTTTGTTGCTGTCCTACCATTCTATTTATTTAATCATTCCCTTAGGTATAATTCCTAGTAATATCCTGAGAGCAATAACCTATACATGACCCATCATTCAATGTCCATGTGCATGAAGGTGTCTGGACAGAGATTAATATTATGTGTATTATTACTTCTGAAAGTAATATTATACACCACAAACATAAAAGTATTTTGGTAAGCCTGGTGTTTTTTGCAATGATGTAAACAGAAAAAAAATGGACTATTTTGTTTTTAGCACAATATTATCAGTATGGAAAATAAAGCTAACTCTAAATTTTTAACTAAACCAATTGACTTTATCTATAATGTTTAAGAAAATACATAAAGAGTATTAAGAGTGTCTTGCGATTGAGATAGTGTTACACATACCTCCTTAAAGTAAATTAATTTAGGGCTTAGAACAAGATGTCTCACTAGTATTTTTTGGTTGTCTCCCTAGGACAGATGATGCAAGAAGCAAAATTTTTAAGACTAGTTGGGAAGTAGAGTCACATAAAGGATCAACTTTGTAGTCCTTTTTCTATAAGGAAGCTGACTTTCTTTTTTTGTTGATGTTTTAATAGTTTTTAACATTGTGAAATTTTGGGTTGTACATTTTTGTTTGTCCATCACCATATATATGACTCCCTTCACCCCTTGTGCCCACCCCCTACCCCCATTGCCCCTGGTAACCACAATACAGTTTTCTCTGTCCATGTGTTGGTTTATATTCCACATATGAGTGAGATCATACAGTGTTTGTCTTTCTCCTTCTGGCTTACTTCCTTAACATAATATGCTCCAGACCCATCCATGTTGTTGCAAATGGGATGATTTTGTCTTTTTTTATGGCTGAGTAGTATTCCATCGTATATATATATATATATATATATATACCACATTTTCTTAATCCAATCGTCAGTCGAGGGACACTTAGGTTGCTTCCACTTCTTGGCTATAATGCTGTGATGAACATAGGGGTGCATAAGCCTCTTTGGATTGTTGATTTCAGGTTCATTGGATAGATTCCCAGTAGTGGGATGGCTGGGTCATAGGGCATCTCTATTTTAAATTCTTTGAGGACTCTCCATACCGTTTTCCACAGAGGCTGCACCAGTTTGCATTCCCACCAGCTGTGTATGAGGGTTCCTGTTTATCCATATCCTCTCCAACATTTGTTGTTTTTTGTCTTGGTGATTATAGCCATTCTAACGGGCGTGAGGTGATATCTTAGTGTTGTTTTGATTAGCATAGGAAGCTGACATTTTTCATAGTTCAACCTATTAGACTCTCTCTTATTTTTTTGGCTTGAAAAAGGTATTCCATGTTTTAAAGAAAAGTTTTATAATAATCTAATTAGAAAAATTTTCAATTCCTCTCCTAGTAAAAACTAGAATCTTCTAGATAAGGCCACGTCAATCCCTCTGACCATATCCTTCAAGCTCTGATATCGCTTAGCCCGAATATCTTGACAAACATCCTTTACGGTAGAAATTAGATACAACCTTCATATTTTCTCCTCCTTGTTATTAGAACAACTTGATCCAAAGTCCAGAGGAAGATCTGTCAAGGATATCTTAAGAAAGGCTAACTGACTTAGCCTATTTCCATCACCACTCTCAGCAACTCCTGCTTGACGTTCTTCTATATTTTCTTTTTCATCTTCCTCTTTCTCTTTGCGACTCTTTTCTCCAGTTGTATATTAGTACTTAGAACTAGGAGACATCTACTCTTAATGTTTTGCTACCTATTAGTCAATTTCTTGATATTACCATCATTCTGCAAATACACATTTATATCCCTGATAATACTCATATAAATATTTGTGAGAGGAAGATTAGGAGGTGAAATTGGTGTTATTTATACTCTTCAGGGACTGAAAATATCCTTTTATTTCACCTGTAATCTTCCAGCAGAAAAAGAGTAGAGAATGTCTCAATTGTATCCATAGGTGATCAATTTCCACTAACCAAACTCACAGTATGAAAATTTATAAACAAAACTATACATTGAAAGACCTTGTTAATAGAAAAAAAGGAAAGAAGGAAAGAGTTTACTTGTCAAATGTACCGAGCATCCCTCTCTTGTTTAGTAATTATAGAATTAGGAGGTAAAATCAAATCAGAAAATGTATTGTCAGCCATAGAATCACAACAAATGCAATTGATGTTATGCAATATAAGTATAAAGAAATATTAGCTTGATGAATTATCCTTCCATATTTCAAGGATATTTCTACATTATGGAGTGGTTATTAGCAAAAGCAGTCACACCCCAGTTTAGAGTAAAGAACTTATGAGCAGTTTCTCCTTCTTTTATTTTCCTGATTTCCTGAGTCTAGCCTAACTCCAACCTTACATAAATATGATTGTCACAGTTCACCCCATCAGCTACATTTTGACTCATTTTTGAGAACTGGCAGAGACTTTCTCTGCGTAAGCGTAGCATTTATGAAGTTGGTATTTGTTGTTATTTTTAGCTTGCTCGTTTTATGTTGATTTTTCATCAATTTCCGTTAGAGAATGACTTGTACTGAGTTTACAAAATCTGGAATGATATCTTGTTTAGAGCCAATAGCTCTCTATTCACAGACTACGGTGGCAAATTAAGTTTTTTGCACCTCTAAAATGCCTGACTCTGCTGTGCCTGGAAATATCATCTCTGGAAAGTTTGCCTAAGATAGGTATCTTGGAGGTAAATAACAGGATACCAATCATATAAGATTGTCTGTGAAATCCCAGTACATGTCTGAATCATTAAAACATTTCTTTTATAAATGCTTTTCCTGAAAGAGAAAACTGATGCAGAGGCAAGCAAATTACTAACTTTGAAAACAGAAATTAAGAAAGAAACAAAATTAATGACCTTGATGTTTATTGTTTCAACTTTAAACATTAGCCAGAGAGAAATCATTGGCCTTGAGGATAAAAGTTAAATGGAGATATGATTTCTTTTCAAGTATTATAGAGGTTGCAAATTGTCCCATATAAAATATATTTAATTTAGCAATATTTACATTATTAAAGTGAGGGAGGAAACCAAATCGACATAGCATAAATTAAAACTTAAACCACATTAATCAAAAAACAAGCTAAATTCCTAGAGTTGGTAATCTAACAACAAAGCAATTTTGCATATTTTTATACTTCTTCCTATTCCGAGAAAAGAGTCAGCACCCTAAAACAATTCAAAAGCCCTTAAACAAATCTTTTAGATTCTCAGCATTTAAATTTTGGACTCAACATATTGCTACAAGGCTTTGCTGTTTATCTCTTAATCCTTTATTGTTTAATAATCTTTCTTCACAGATGGTGAGATGCAAATTATATTTTCCCAATGTAAATAGTGCTGGGAATGCAGATTTAAACCTGAATAAATCAGATTTGTTTTAGGTGGCAATGACAATGAGGAAAAAGACACGTGGAGATGTGAAAGGAACTTCTCGTTTCATTCCACTCCGTATGGCCTTTTGATTCCTAAGCAGGTGGGAAATCATCCAAACAGATTGTATCTGAGTATTAACTCAATCTTATCAACTGTTTACATTGGATTAAGAGTGATTACTTGTCAATTCACATAATTACTTGAAGATGTCTATGCATGCATGGCCTGGAGTGAAAGGGAAGCTGTCTGAAATTTGGCACAGCCAAACCCTTCTTTATGAACCATCAGCTCCTTTCCACTCTCAGGTGACATAGGGGACTCCCTTCCCACCATAATCTGGAATTCGTCCTCCTGAGTTATGGGACCACCAAAAAAAATCTATTCTCCTCTAATTCAGTGGTCATATTCAAATTATGCACATAATGGAAGGCTAGGATGCTAAGTAGCCATTTAAAAAATTAAGAGGTTAAGAGGAAGATTTGGCAAACTCTTAGAACTGATGCTGCTATATAAAAAAAAAAAAAATAGCTCCTGAAAGCAGTTATTGTGTAAATATCCAAAACGGTATTAAAAAAGAATAGACTTGGCACTTCAACCCGCATTTCCACTCAACCGACTCTTTCAAATACAGTTTTGGCGTAATGAGCATTGGCAGGTGATTTTAAAGCTGATTTGGGTGCACGTTATGAGTTAGAAGCAGAAAACTATTTCTCCCCTTAATTTCCCAAACATATTTTCAGCATAATGACTGTAGTACTTTTTCTCCTCATTATTTTTGGTGTTAAGGAGCATAGGTAAATATAATCAGAGAGGTCCAGATAAAAAATATTTGACGATGGTTTTCCAGACAGCTTTGCACTCAAAGAGCTTGTTTTCCATAGAATCAGCAGGTGTCAAACCAGGGAAATACCAGCAACAGAGCCTAAATGATTCCAGTTAGCTGGTCCTGGGCAGAATAAGACCAGCAGGTATGAAGACTCAATAATTAGTCATGGAGAAATAGGCTAGAAGTGCTCAGGTCTGCATCAGCTATAACCTAAGCAGATAATTATTACCAAACAGGCAGAATGGCAGAAGTTAGAGAGAGAACAAAGTCATATACGGAGAATAGAGGATAAAGGAATTTGATGTTAGATCAACATTCAAAACCATGATGCCAAAACCTGTCTTCAATTTAGTACATTTGGCCGGAGAGGGTGGTGATTTGAAAGGTACCAATTCTCAGACTTTACCTTTGTAGATTTTGATTACTTATTCTAGGGCAGTCTTGGATTTTGGGATTTTTTTAAGCTCCTTGGGGGATTTTAAATTGCAGCCAGGGCTAAGAAGCACTTGTCTAAAAGAAGATACATAACTAGCAAAACTGAATCAGAAAAATAGCCAAAATTGTATGCAGATTGGTTACGGCTTTTTACATAAAAAGACGCTGATGGATCCTGACTGAGAAATTTAAGATCTTTCTTGGCAATCCATCTTGTTGGAGTCTGTGATATTGTCATTTACAATAAGAAATATATATTTGGTCTCCATCCCCATTCCTGGCATGGAGCTCCTAAAACTCTTAGAATTTCCTAAGGGATAAGAGAGATAAAGGTGTCTTTTGTTATTCATAACAAGCCCCTTTCAACCACACCTGAGTTTATTGTTAGCTTTTCGCAAGTCCCTTAGGATGGAGGCTGGTTGCCAGGAGAACAAACCCTGTGATTAGAAGCCTGGAACTTTCAGCCCTACTCCGCTCCCACTGGATCTCTGGGAAGGGGAGAGGGGCTGAGGTTGAATCAATCATCAATGGCCAATGATTTAATCAATCATGCCTATAACGAAACCTCCATAAGAACCCAAAATGATGGGGTTTGAAGAGCTTTGAGGTTGGAGATGTGAAATTAACCAGATCAGGCCTGAGATGGTGTCGCTCATGCTAAGCCACATGTCACCACACCAAAACTGAACTAAGTTTCTAGGTTCGGCTCTCCCAGAAAGAAAAGTCTAGGTCAACCAGTCAGCATTTGCCAGCTCAGCACAAGTTACCTGACCAGCTCCAAAACTTCCCTTTGCTCCATATAAGGAAAGTAACCCTGCTCTAACCAATCAGCAAATGCCCAGTGTAACTTCCTTGTTCCTGCTCATTTTAGTCTATAAAAATCTCTTGCCTTGTGTAGCTCTTCAGAGGTCCTTTATCTCTGCTAGATTGGATGTTGCCCAATTCATGAATTGCTGAATAAAAGCCTACTAGATTAGTTAATTGTCTGTGGAAAATTTTCTTTTAACAGTGAACGTGGGGAGGTGCTGGGAGAGAAGTGCGCCTGGAAAGAGCACGGAAGCGCTGCACCCATTCCCTCATACCTTGCCCTAGACATCTCTTCCATCTCGCTGTTCCTGAGTTATATTCTTCTATAATAAGCCAGTAATCTAATAAGTAAACTGTTTTCCTGAGTTCTGTAAGCCACTCTAGCAAGTTAATTGAACATGAGGAGGGGGCTGTGGTAACCTCTGGTTTATAGCCGGTTGGCCAGAAGTACAGGTAAAATCTGGACTTTGGGTTGGCTTCTGAAATTCTAGTGGGAGGGGGCAGACTTGTGGGACTCAGTCTTTAACCTATGGGATCTGACACTATCTCCAGGGAGACAGTGTCAGAACTAAATTTTAGGACACCCAGTTGGTGTCCAGAGAGCTGGAGAACTGCTTGGAATGGGGGAAAAACCCACTGACATATGGTCACAGAGGTGTCAGAAGGGAAGTATTGAGAGTAGAGGAGAAACACAGAAGAATTTTTCCTTTACAAGATCCCTAAAATTATGCCCTTTCTTTCTCTTCTCTGTCTGCCACACCCTGTTTCAGATTCTCCCAGTTATCGCCAGGTGTGGGAGGATGCACATCATCAGACTTGGAGTCCTCTCAAGGGTCTATTGACAGCGACTGTGGCTTTTGAGCTCCTTATGGAACCATTGAGTTTTTCTACTATTTCAGCTACACCCATACTCTAAGGCTACACCAAAAAATTTTGATGTTTATTAATGAGATCAAATTTACAAATGTGAGAGGCACAACTCTTAATTCCACAGTTCAAAGAGATGTGATAAATGTATACATCAGTAATCACCAACCCAATCAATATAGAGCACATTTCTATAATCTCAGATTTGAACACCACATGCCAATGTCCATTCAATCAACGTGCTCCCTGGGCAACTCACTTATTTCTATCACTGTAGATTAGTTTTGCTTGCTCTTGAGGTCTACATAACAGGAACCATAGAGTATATATTCTATGATGTCTGACTTCTTCCGCTCACCTTCATGGTTTTAAAAATCATCCTTGCAGCTGTGTATATCAGTAGTGTGTTCTTTCTGTAACTAAGTAGTGTTCCATTGTATGAATGTATCACAATTTATTCATCCATTCTCTTCTTGATGGACCTTTGAGTAGTTGAAAATTTTTGGCTATTATGAACAAAGCTTGTATAAACATTCTTCAAAAAGTCATTCTGGAGATGTATGTTTAAAATTCTCTTGAGTAAATGAAAAAGAGTGGAATTGCTGAGTATAGACAGGTGATGTTTAACTAGATGAGAAATTTCCAAACAGTTTTCCAAAGGGATTTACCACTTTATACCCCAATGATGGTGAGAAGTGTTCCAGTTGCTCCATATCATCACCAGCATTTGCTGCTATCAGTCTTTTTAATTTTGGCCATTCTAGTCAGTGAAAATAGTATTTCATTGTGGTTTTAATTTGCTTTTCCTTGATGACCAATGATGAAGAGAAGAGCTTCTAAAAATGTGGTTCCTGGACCAGCAGTATCAGCACCATTAGGAAACTTGTTAGAAATGCAGAATTTATACCTACTGCACCCCAGGCGTAATGAATCAGAAACTCTGGAGTTGGAGTTCAGCAATCTGTGTTTTAACTAGCCCTCCGAGTGATTCTGATCCATGATTAAATTTTTGGTCTCCTAAACTCTATTGCACAAAATGTAGATAAAAGTCAGATATCCTAATTTGTATTTAATAGGAATTATTTTATAACATAAAAAATAGTTGTCCTTATATAATCTTCTTGGTTATTTCTACAAACAAAACTAGAACTCAACCAATTTGAATTTCTTCAGAATTCTAATGCTCATATAAGCAGGCACTTGCTTGACTTCCTGAACATAAAGCTCAAATAATTCCTTTGAATTCAATGAATAAATTAAAGATGAAATTTTAAGGAAGAATATTATAGCATCTCAGGCATCTAGAGCCCTGGAAATACTGTTATTTCATCCAGTTTAATGTTATTATCCTCAATTAAAACTCTAGTTCTTTGGGGGCTGGCTCCATGGCATAGTGGTTAAGTCTGGCACACTCCACTTTGGCAGGCCAGGTTCACAGGTTCAGATCTCAGGTGTGGACCTACACCACTTCTCAAGCCATGCTGTGGTGGTGACCCACATACAAAATAGAGGAAGATTGGCACAGATGTTAGCTCAGGGCTAATCTTTCTCATCAAAAAAACCAAAACCAAACCAAAACAAAAAACTCCGATTCTTTTTATCACATTATGGTATCCAATATTTAGAAAATTTTCAATTAGTACCTACATTAACTTTCAAAGCTTCTCATGTATATGAGAATACGGCACAATAGTAGGCATATTATAATCTTTGTCATTAATTTGAAACACTATAAATCAGTTATGCTTTGAGTAAGCTTCCCTTGTACTTTAAGATTTTAATAAAAGTTGGCAAGAGCTGTTTAATTCATGTTTTGTGGAAAGTCAAATTTTTCATGGTTTTCCTAAATTCACAAGGTCTTAGGTTCTTATTGTTCAATGGTGTTCCATCTTATTTTATCCACCTTATTCTTGATTTCATTTTTGCCTACATATCTTCTCTCCCCTTAGATACATGCCGATCCACTTGTGGAATTCAATCATTTAATTCTCATTTTCCTAAAAACCACTTGCAGTTGGGATTCATGTGTATGACAAGTTTACTGAAGCCTTGTGGTAATGAATTCATCTCCCATCAAGGTAATGTAACCCTCCTAGATAACAGACATTCTCCTTCTTGAAAGTCTTTCACTCATGTCAAAACCGGAAATTTCTCACACCCACAATTCCCTACAAAAGCCAGTCTCCCATTTTGTTGCTTGGCTTTATTTCCCCTTCTCACCTTTTCCAACAAACTCCCCTCTCAAATTCTCTCCTTTTCTCTCCCTTGCTCTCTAATTTCTCATTATTCTTTGCTATCATGATATAGCCATCTTTTTACTCCATGGTACTATTCAACCCAGGCCTTTGAGGATCACAGATGTCAACCCCAAGGGGCATGTGAAACTATTAAACTCCTTTAGAAACTGCCTTCAGAAGAAATCTTATATCAGCTAGTAAAATTATATGTGTAGCTATACGACATATTATTACATTTATGTATATACAAGTATTTAAGGTGATACACCAGCAGCTTATTCCTATTTGACAGATGAGGAAACTAAGGATCAGAGGAATAAAAGAATTTGTTTAAAATTATCATGCAGTGAATAGCAAAGCCAGAATTTGATTACAGAATGTCCTATGCTCTCTCTTTTATAGCGAACTGCCCGTTAGAAGATAGTGGTGGATAGCATAACTAGAAAATTCCCCCTCCACTTCCACCAAACACACTCACCCATACAACCAGCTACATAATTTGCAAGGCTCAGCACTAAAGGAAATGAGGGGACTCTTGTTCACAAATGAGGAATTTCAAGACAGCAACAGCAGAGCATTAAACGAAGTGCAGGGACCATCTGAGTGTGGGGCCCTGTGTAACAGAGGCTGGTCCTGCTCTCACACCATCCATCTGGGAATCCACTCTTTTTCAATATGAGATATCAAATTTCCACGCATTTTTCAACTACCTTTTCAGAGACCTTCCATTTCTTTGTGTTAGTTTCTGGTATTTACTAACTTCCTGCATGCTTCTTGAATTAGGGTCAGCACAGGGTTCTTCTAGCCTAATATAGTTTCCTGTCTTGTTTTCTTTGTCTTGTTTGCCTAGTGAATTCCCATTAATTTTCCCTCTTTTTTCAAATAATCATATATTTGAAGGACCCCAGTCCAGCACTTCAAGAAAATAAGTTTATCAGCTTTGTTGTATTTCACATAATATAAACAAGGCCTGTGAACTCTGGTGCTATTACACAAGACTTGCTCCACGCACATGGATCCACACAAAACTGTGCATTAATATGCAAATAGTGGCTTATCCCAAACTCCTGCTAATTCTCTGGAACATACTCCTCAATTACTTCACCATAAATTTAACAATATTTTTTGGGTGTGAAAAAACACTTTATTTTTTATTTTTGATAATGAACAATTGCATTCTTTTTAATCATATGATTATACACCACCTTTCCCTTTTACCACCACAATGAAAGTTTAAACCTAAGATATTTTAATATTCTAGAACGTAAGCATTCAGCTAAATCGCTATGGGGTTCAGTAGTTTTGCATTGCATAATTTTGAAAAGCGGCTTTTCATAAAGTGCATGCATGATATTAAATAGTTTAGCTGCTTTAGGATTGACTCTATAATGTTGAGGCATAAAAATAAGAACAGGGTTTTATCTGCACTTCCTACTTGGCTAAATTTATAGTTTCCTGCTTTTTTCTTTAATTAAATTACATTATTGCAATCTTTAAGGGATCCTTGATAAATAGCATCCTTTTTCCCTGCCTGAGTTCTGACCCAATTGAGAAAAGAGAAAATATTTTAAAAATGGGGCACAAAATTATCCTTTATAATGAAAAGGTCTAGGCTAAAGCCTTATGACCTATAATTCTGAGCAAGTGATCTTCCTGAATCCCAGATTTGTACAGATTGGCTGACATATCTCCAGGGCTCGCTCTGACATGGGGGTTTCCAGTTATCTAATGCTATAAAAGAATATTATGCCAAAACTTTGTAAAGTAAACAATCAATTAGTATGGTCACAGATATCGGGAGACAAGTTTTGTTTCTTTTAACTCAACGGACCTATCCATCTAGAGCTGTGGTCTACATTCCCACCACCCAGGGAAGGAGATAAACAGTTTCATTGCAAAGTCTTGTATCAACATTATAACTAGCTTCTTCAATGTCAATTACTTTTTCTTTGGGGATTCTCCTGGGACTACTGATTGACAGATCAGATTCACTACTAGATGTCTCTGAAATAAGTCAGAATAGGATTAAAAAAAAAAGACAAAACTTCAAGCCACTCTATTTTATTACTTATCCCATATCTGATATTCCTTATAGCCCAATATAATTTAGCATAAGTTCTACAGTGAGATCAAATGACAAGATTAAAATACTCCAGTAATAAAATGCCACGTTAATAGAGATGGTCAGAATTTACATATAAGCCTACTTCCATAATCAAATTCCATTATCTCTAATACTTGTAGCCTGTCCCTAGACCTTACTCTGTCCTGGAGGACAAGATCCACAAATCAAACCTCTTTATAAGTTGGAGTCAAAAATAACTAGCAAAATCATAATCTCTTTCCCCCATAAGTTAAATGTCCAAATAAATTAAAGCCAAAAATATCCTCTTCAATTTTATACTTTGTTCAGTCTTAGCCAGAAGACTCTCAATGCTTATGTGGACTTGTTAGGCTATCTCTCACTAGAATAAGATTTATTATGAAATTTTTATGGCCTCACAAATTGAATTAATTTCATGTTAAGTTTCTGATGTACCTCACTGTTAAAGAACACTTAAAGATGATAGCATATGCAGAATTAATATAGAATTAGTCCCACGCTCATCACATTTAAAAGCAAGCAAATCCTTTTCCCAAAAGCCGTTCCTCAGGCAAAATTATGTTCCTATAATCCGGTACCTAGTGTTGCCAAAGACCATGGCAGAAACTCGGTAGTTTCTGAGGGAAAGAAGCTTAGGAGAATAAAATATCAGATCAATCCTCTTCAGGATGTTTTCAGACTATGATGCTTGTGAACATAAATTCAACTGGGAGAAATATCCTAGCAGAATTTTAATTTTGCCAATGCACAATAACCATTTCTGGGAAAAAAAACTAATTTTGCATAATATCTTTTCTCTGAGTGATTGAACACTACTTACTTCTTGCAAAGTTTAAAAATATAGAATAATGAAAGTCCTTGTCCTCAGGCCTTAGATCAGTTTACCTACAAGCAGAGCCTGAGATGTGGATTCTTGCTCCAGAGATGCAGCAAGGGTATGCTGTCTGGTAAAGCCTGTAAGGGAATGGGGAAAGCAGAATAAAGCAGGAGAGGAAGTGAGGCAAAGTTGTCGGTTTAGCTGAAGTTTAGACTCAGCTTGACCCAATGGAGTACTCTGGAGTGTAATGGCACAGAAGTGGGAGCTATACTAGCAGACACTCTCAGCAACAAGGGAATCTGATAAAAGAGATCTGGGTGGGGCACCTAAAGCATCCACTAGAAAGGGTAAATGCAAGTTAGAAGCTTAAAAGAACAGAGTTTCTACTGATTTTTAAAGCCGAGTGCCATAAACAACAATTATCCATGAAGTAGGTGATAATTTTGATTTTGCAAATCTGTGGAAAGCTATCATCGAACCCCTTAAAAATTTGATAGCATATTTTGAATTTTATTTTCTGTCAAATGAAGACACACGAATAGGAAATTAATGGATCCAGAATTCATTTCTTCCACCAGGAGATAATTTAAATATAACTATAACTTTACAGAATAACTTGTAGGGCCTGGCTACTAGTAAAGGATTGGAGATGAATTTTTAAAGTACAGCATTACTTGCTTCTTTTTGAATAAAATTTAAAGTTAATATCCAAGTTTGCTGAAATTGCTTTAAATCTCTTCTTCCATTCTCATTAACATATTTCTGTGAGACTGGTTTCTGCACCGTGCGAGTTGAGAGCAAGAAGGAGACTGAAAAACAAAAACCACAGAACCAGTTTAGATATAATTATTTCCTGTAAGTAGCATTCATTCAACCTACATTACATAAGTTAACGAGCACAAAGAAAAAGAAGTTTATTGGTCACTATAAAACTTTTAAATATTGATATACATAGATTTGCTCCAAGAGTGACTTTAGGTGATTAATATGAGGAATCACTATTCCACATATAAGTTTTGTTGATTCACAATTGAGGAACAATAAAGTTATGACTATAGAAGAGATTCTCTGTATTAATCATGAGTACAAATATTTTCAATGAATAATGCCTTTCAATTTGTAATTCTTTATTTTTCACTGTTTTATGTTTTGTTCCGATTAGATTTATTGGACAATATATTTTTTTATCTGTTGAATAGAATGATAAAAACATTGAAGCTTATATTTTGCATGAATTTTCATTCAATTTTTTACATAATTAATTTGTGTTATATTTTTTAAAAATGTTGGTCCAAGATGAATTTGGAGTTTAAAAAAAATAACAAAAGCAAAAAATATTTTTTCACAAAGCTAGCTGGAGAAGCACTGCTCTACAGTGCATGTGAGAATCAGCGGCCTTAAAGTTAGAAAGCAACTCTTAGCTTCAGCTGTGCCTGTAAAGTTTGAGATCGAGCTGCAGCAGCTTGTGCTGTGAGGCTGTCCAAAACTGACAAAAACTATGCTTTTGCTCGGGCCAGTACCCCAGGCTAAGCACCTCCCACTCCTTGTGGTGAGCAGCCCGCTAAGACCCATCCACCACCACCACCAAGGTCTGCACCTTTCCTGAAGCCCCATTGACCTTCATGCTTCTGCTGAAGCGTTCAAATCCAAGGGTCAGTATTGAGAACAGTGTAACCTTTTCTGAGAAAGATATTTTTTGCTTTTCCTCTCATCTCAATTGCTCACTTCTGCCCCTAAATTGGTCATCCTACTTTTTTCTTTTTCATAGAAAAAAATCAAAGGAATCAGGCAAGAACATCTTCATCTTCCCACCACAAATCCACTAACCCAACTTTTTCTCTTCAACAAAGATGGACTCTTTCTAAGGCCAATGTTCCTCGTATGTAGAAAAATTCTATGCTCTCTCCTCAATCACAATTTGTTCCGTAATTATTCCTTTTTCTCGTCTCTGCAATTTTCCTCACTCTACTGGATCATTCACAAATATGCTATCTTACTTCCCTCCTTAATATAGCTCATGTCTTCTTCTTCCAGCTAATGCCCTGTTTTCCTGTTCCATTTTCTCTAAAACCAAATTAGATCCAGGTTTTCCCCCTACCATTCCAAAGTTACTGCTCCTGTTAGGTTACCAATGGCTTTCATTTAACCAATTCAATGGTTTACTATTGGCCCTCATCTTATCTGACCTAGAAGAACATTCATTTCTTCTTTCTTGAAACATTTTCTTTCCTTGGAATTCTAGACTTGCCAGTCTCCCAGTTTTCCTTCTACCTCACTGACAATTACTTCTTAGATTCCTTTGCCAGATTCTCCAGGCTTCTTTCCAAGTGTCAGAATGTCCCAGAGTTCTGCCTTTGGCCCTTTTCTCTTCCCTAGCTGTCTACAATGCCTAAGTGGACTCATCTGGTCCTGTAAATTTAAATACCTTCTATTTCTTGATGATTACTAAATTTATATCCCCAACAATGACATTACCCCTAAAATCAAGACTTGTACATACAACTATCTAATTAACATCTCCACTCGAATGTCTTGTATGGATCTCACACTTATTGTGTACAAATTAAACACTTGGATCCTTACTCTTCAAAATCACTTGATCTCAGCCAGTGTTTCCCATTTCATTAAATGGTGCCACAATCTGTCCCATTGTTCAGGCCAAGAATTTTGGAGTTACATTTGACTTCTCTCTTTCTCTCACAATCCAGTAGAAATGTATGTGGAAGCCATGAACATCACCTATCTGGCTGGATCATTAAAAACAATAGCAGGATTTTTCTTTCTCTTTCTTTCTTTCCCTATTGCTCAAGCTGGAAGCAATGTGTACTGAGGCCTTAGAGTGTGGCAGAGACATCTGAAGGCACCTGGATCCATGAATCACTGAGAAGAAATCTTCCATTTGGGTGACCCAGTAAAACAAACATTAGGCCCTTGTGTGAATGAGAAACGAACATTTGTTGGGTTAAACTCCCAATAGTTTAGAGTTGTGTGTTACAACAATGGCCTGTCCTTACTAGCATAGACGTTCCTACTTAGAAGAAACTTTTTGTTTTTCAACAAAAACAAAATTGATCATGTGCTATTGGTTTAGAGGTTAGGCAGCAGGAGGCAAAGGAACTGAAAAAAGCAGCTTGAGGGCTGGTTAGTCATATTATTTTGTGGCAAACCACTTAGTAAAAATCACCTGCAATAACTTGAAATGAAGACTACATACTTACCGAGCTTATAATTTTAGGGTAATGCCTGGAAGGAGTCAGAGTGATATTATCCATCAGCTATTATGAGTTACTTTTTATAAGTCCTTACAAGAGAGAGAGCTGTCCATCAAAGAAGTAGCTGATTTTCAGGGAAAGATCAAAGGGAATGGAGAAAAATCCAGCAATCAAGGGCATTATAGGTCTGGAAAAGCTAACTGCTCTGGAGCATAAAGTAAGAGATAAGATTAAAAAGAAACAAAAGAACAAAAGAAAAGAAAAAAATGCCTTAAGCAACAAAAGTCCAAGAAAGCTTTTAAATTAAACTAAGTGACTCAGTTTTACAGGAAAAAATCAGATTAAGAATATTACCCAAGACTCTTAGTCTCTGTAGCCTCAAGGTGGTTGTCATTAATCAGAGAGGAAGTGGGTGGAAATAATAAAGGAAAAGTCAAGCTTGGGAAATAATTTTAGGTACAAATTTGTGTTTATTGCCACATGGAACTGTCTGGAAGCAAATAGATAAAAAGCTTCCTAAGTTTTTGAGGAAATTGTATTTGCCAAAGAAACTGCAAGCCTGGTCTAAAAATAGTCTATGACCGTTGAGTCTTAAACCCTCTACTGAAATAACCCAAGGGTATTTGATGAGCCTCTGACAAGAAGCAAGTGCCACAGCTATGTTTCCCCAAAGAGGACATATTCCCTAACATCCTTGTTAGCTTTGGCCATGGAGGATATTAGAAAAATAGCACTTTCTAAAGAGCAAAGGAAGGAACTCTGAAAAATACTGTTTAAGGGAATATTATTAGAGAACAAAATTAGAATCTACAGGAACTTTTTCTCACCCCAGGTTAGGAGGCTTTCATAACGCATGCCCAGCAGATTCTAATAACTTCTATGAAGCAGTGACTGCTCTGGATCTTCCATTCTGCCCTTTCGGGGCACATTTTATTGCAATTATCATTTCTTCACTTTATCATGATATGTAGTCATGGGCCACATAACAATGTTTCGGTCAACGATGAACTACATATAGGACAGTGGTCCCATAAGATTGGTGCTATATAGCCTAGGTGTGTAGTAGGCTATACCATCTAAGGTTGTGCAAGTACACTCTATGATGTTCATGCAATGAAATTGCATTGTTCGCAATAACGACATTTCTTAGAATGTATCTTCATTGTTAAGTGACGCATGATTGTGTTGGGTGTAGAGATGCACATAACTTTTAATAACATGCATTTTCAGTTCATGCAACATCTAGATCAGACAGAAATAACGCTCATCACCAGGAGAACATGGACTAGTGGCTGAATGAGGTTATTGGATGAGACTTTTGAGTTACCTCACTTAGGAAGGAGGTGATGTGTCCCACATATGCAGGAGGAGTCAAATGGATATTTCGTGACCAAATTCGCATATCGTGGCAGAGACTGGCTAGATTTGAAAAGTTTTACCTTCTTTTTCTGGGAACCTAGCTTGATTGTGTTTCACAGATTTTGCTTGCTGGGTCAATAAGACTGAGTTCTGATCAACGGAATAAAGGTGGAAGTAATATATCCCCTTCTAAGACTGACTCAAAAAAAAACCCCATGAGATCCTCCAATTCTCTCTTTCCATGTCAGGTGCTGGAAGCAATGAGTTCCAAGGTTCTTTGACAAGTCAAAAGATGGAAGGAACCTAAGGTACTGCTTGACAAATAGAACCTGGAGGAAAACAAGCTCTGCAAATCCAGGAAACTTGCCTACCCAGAAACTGGACTCCTACAGGAATGATAAATAACATTTTATTATGTTTGCCATTAAAATGCTATATCTATTTGGTATAGCAGTTATCTTTCTCTGTTAACAGGGTAGGTTTACTATTATTTCTGTTATTATTATTTTATACTCCTTTTATTATGTTTTCAACCAATGATTGACTAAGAGTTACTTGAGGGCAAGACAGAAGCTTATTTCTTACCCTGATCACTCATTAAACCACCTTCCAAAACACATTTACTGGGAGGAACCTGTTAAAGTAATAACATATTCGACACTCCATTACGGTGCAATAGTAAATTCAGGGGCGTTAGAAGGTTAAAATCTGATATGAGAGAACATTTATAGCTCTGCTATATACATTTTGGAAAGGTGCTAAAATCAGTACAGCCTATCCAATATTTGGGCAAAATTTATTAGCTTTTGGTGTGATGATGGCTGAAAAAAAAAAATCTCAAGATTAAGATAGTATCAGGTCATGTGAAACAGAGATAAAGCTACCTTAGAATTTATTTAATTAAAATCTTTTGCATAACTCTTAATTCCTCTAAGAAACAAAAACATTAAATTCTACAGATAAATCCTGAACTTAGCTGTTAAAACTAAAAATGAAATTGAATTCTCCATTGATATGTCTACTGCAGCAATCTTTATTCTTTTTAACGCCACTACATGCATCACAGATACCTATGTGTCATGCACCTTCACGAATATATTTCTGGTTAAATTATCTGATTCGCATAAAAGAAGCCAAATTGCAATTAACCTCCATGTTTAAAGGCGTATCCTATATTTTCCCCAACCTATGTACTCATTAAAATTTTGAATAATTTATAAATTATCCTATCCTTTACAGAATTGTTTTATTGTTGTTGTTTTAACAATCTACAGGTTTAAAACACTCCACTAAATATTATATATGAGAAAAATGTGAATTTATTTCAAGTGATTTACTATTAACTACACCTACTTTTTCATTGAGAAATCTGCTTGAAATAATATCATATTTTATTGTAGGGAAAATGAAAGCTTGAAAACAATTGACAACTCCTGAGGCAATTATTATGAACTATATACTTTCTTTTCAATGTGTTATAATTCTCCACTCAAATCAGAAGTGTAAAATGAAATAACTTTCAAATTCTTTCGTATCATTTACTTCCATAAAGATGAGTTTTTGGGGTACAGAATGGAAGTGATCTGTGGTTTTAAGTTTAGTGTGAAAAAGAAGTGTCTGGAAATGTATTGGGCAGATTTTGAAGGCAGCAGGGATGCAGTCTATGTGGTCACTCTAACTGGTGGCTATTATAAGGAAGACGTCCACAGGCGCCACTAGAGATCATGGCATTCACCTCTCAGGTGACGTCTAATTCTCACCCAATCAGAGGGGAAGCGATGAGCTTCCTTCCAAGTACATTTCTTCTTACTTCTCTGAGACCCTCTGAAAATTATCTTGGAAAGCTGATTGAAGCCTTATTCTGAAAAGTAGAAAATGGGTGAAAACTATCAGTTACAAGAAAGTCAAGTGGAATTGAGGGTATAAACTCTGTCTCTTAAATTAACCTAAAGGTTGAATCAATAAAGTCTGTATCTACTCTTGAAGTACTCAGACACTATGAGGATTTTGTTCTACTCTACTGGCAGATATAGTCCTCCAAACCTGGGTTTAAAAACTAAGAAATAAAAAATAAATCTACTGTTGTTTAATCTAGCCAGTCAGAGGACGTGGCTAGATCTCCTTATCAGGACTGGATTCGGACTGCAGACATGGTCAATGATGAAGGTGTTAATGCTAAATGATCAGAGGAGAAAGGTAGACTGAGATTTGATCAGATGACCAGGCACCTAGGTGGTGGTGGAGAAGGCGGTGTCTGAGAAGTCCCTTAGAAATGCCAATGCAAATAACCCACAGTCACTCTATAAATCAAAATTGGAGTGAGTTTATTATATGAACCAGTTTGAGGACTATAGCCCGGAAGAAATTTTCCACCAAGGAGGAAGCTGTCTGAAGAAGCAGTGTGCACAGAGTGGTTATATACCGTCTTGGAACAAAGAACATCCATCACCTGTGACAGGAATATCTCTTTTACTACAGTCATGGGATGCCTTGCTGGCACAGCAGGTCAGTGGTCACAAGGCGAACACAGCACATCAGTGGTCAGCAGGTCAGAGGTCATGAGATGGGTTACAGCAGGTCAGTAGTTAATCCTTAGTTTCTGGGAAGAAATGCTTATCCTTAAAGTAATGCCGATATGGGGGAGGCAACATCCCTATCTTTAAGGGCACGATTCTTGGCTTTGGGACATCGTAAATGTTTAAAGCAGATGTACAATGCATGGTCAACAGGCCACATGAGGCCTTTCTGGAAAAACAATGTCAGGCCAAATTAGTTTTAAACCAAACGGCTTCCTCATATACCCCAATATATCCTATTGCTTTTCATTTACTCCTCAGACCAAAATAGTACCTAGAGTTGAACATGGCAATCACCCTGAGGGTAGAAATTAAGAATCTGAGAAAACAATAGCTGGGCATGATCAGAAATACTAGCCAAAAATCAACTCCTTGAGAGCAGGGCCCAGTTCTACTTCATCCTTATACCCCCGTGCATTACAAATTGCAAATATGTCTGCAAATGAATTACAGAGAAAGAATTGGTCTGATGAGGGAAAGATGCACAGATGGAGCTTTTGGGACTGGGCTTTCATCTGGTGGGAAGTCCACTTTGATCTTCAAAAGATCTCTCCTGATAGCAGAATTTTGTTTTCAGTGGAGTAGAGTCTATATTTCATTCTCGGAAACCCAGTATCTCCTTATCATGGAAAAATAAATTTATCAAGGGTCAGAACAAATATTCACCTCTCAAGGAAAATAAAATTATGCCACATAATTCTTTAAATAAAGATGAGACAAGGTCTGGATAGTAATTACACAACAGATTTACAGGAAGAACACAGGAAGCAATGTTTCCACAACCACTGGCTCTCTGTCTCTCTCTCCCTCTCTCTCAGCTTGTGTCTGTGCATGCATGTGGTTTTTTTTTGTTGTACAGAAGGTCGGGTAAGAAGAGAAAACAAACTCTATTAACTCAAAGAAAAATGATGTGTCTGTTCAGGAGAACAAGTTTGGATTATTGTCTGGAGGTTAGTTTTCTTAAGAGAATCTACAAATAAATTACACTAACGGTGGAGTTCATGAAAAGCATTTTGTTGCTGTTGTTAGATTCCTTGAAGGACATGTCAGGTAGAAACAAGTAAGAGAGATAAATAATAAAAAGATCTTCATGATACACTAAAATTACCTGATTATATATTTTCTGATCTAGCATATGAAAAATAACACTAAATATGTTTAGTAAAATTTAAACTCATTTATATGCTAAAAAATTACTTCCACAAAAGCAAATAAAATCCCTCCTATAATAAAATATATTTTTTTTTTGAAGAATGAGTAAGGGCAGAAGATAGTAGCATATTACTACATAATAAGTTAAAATGGAAAAGATAGTAAGTTGAATTAAAAAATATTAAAATTACCTTGGAAACAATTGTGCAGAAGACTAAATACAGTAGATGAACATCATCTAATTCATTATAAAGTCCACAAGAAAAAATAAAAGTCTATCTATTTACCTACAATTTACTTTTTTTACTAGTTTTAAATGAAATGATGGCTCAAGTTAGTCAATTTATTTGAAATATCTGATAATTTCAAAAATTCACTTCATTCATTAATTATGTTAAAAAGATTGAACTGTGGGCCGGCCCCGTGACTTGGCGGTTGGGTGCGGGCGCTCTGCTGCTGGTGGCCCAGGTTTAGATCCTGAGCGCTCACCGACACACCGCTTGACCAGCCATGCTGAGGCCACGTCCCACATACAGCAACTAGAAGGATGTGCAACTATGACATACAACTATCTACTGGGGCTTTGGGGGAAAAAAAAAGGAGGAGGATTGGCAATAGATGTTAGCTCAGAGCTGGTCTTCCTCAGCAAAAAGAGGAGGATTAGCGTGGATGTTAGCTCAGGGTTGATCTTCCTCACGCACACAAAAAAAAGATTGAACTGCTAATCCTGCACAATCACAATAGCAAAATGCATTCTAAACACTACTTTCTCCTCCAAATAATACCCACCAGAACCAAACAAATCAGGGAGCAGGAAGCCAATAATTATTACAGGGATTATTCTTCTGCCCCATTTGCACAAGTGTAGTGATATTAATCAGTATCATCCTTTGAAATACAAACCATTACAAAAATTTTCCCATTTTAATCTAGTTTTATAAGTGAGCACTGCTTAGTAGCCAAAGAATATATTACAAATCACTTTCCAAAATCTTCTCAAACTAGTGTTTAAGGCACATGTTCTTCAATTTCAATTAAAATAGAGGGAGCTTAAAGTTGCCTTTGATTTGTTCTTCATCTAGTTAAACCTGAAAT
The DNA here is from genome assembly GCF_057802395.1 of Ceratotherium simum simum. NCBI lineage: Eukaryota > Metazoa > Chordata > Mammalia > Perissodactyla > Rhinocerotidae > Ceratotherium > Ceratotherium simum. The sequence goes on along the minus strand of NC_141935.1, from coordinate 10,016,763 downwards.
AAAATTAGCAGGTAAATAAAGCTTACAAAAGTCACCAATAGTTGCTGAGGTGTCACCTTATATTAGCAGTGAAAGATGCATAGACATTTTTAAATTCAGAGCTAACAAAATTAAATTTCAAAGATCAGTTTAATATTGCCTAAATCATGCATATTTACCTGCAGAAACAGAATTCTCATCCTGTATTTGAAAATATACTTTTACGGTCTGTATAAATGTAGACAAAACCTCTGGATGAAGAGTCAAAATTAGTATGGCCAATCATCCACTTATTCCGGTTACTCACACAAATCATAGTACATGCTGAAGTTCAGATATAAAAAAAAAAAAAGCCAAGGTAGACATAAGAGCATTCTAGATGTTTTATAGTAGCAGCACCAACATTTAATTTAAATACCTGGATTTGTAAATTTCTAGATGGAATTTCTCACTTTCATCCAAATATTTAGATGTTGGTCAAAACTTACTGGTCCTGAAAAACAGACAGCAAGATAATCTATAAAGTCAGAAAATTTTCCATCTGCTTGTTAGTGAAAACTGTTTTACTATGTAAAAGACACCTATCATCCTTTCTCTCTCTTTCAAAAAACATTCTGAACTTTTAATTTGTTTGCTGTTTATTAAACAAATTCCCTGGGCTTCCACGATATCATACTCTCTTTTTTTCTCATCTACTCTTTTTGCTGTTTATTCCCAGGCATCTACATTGCCTATTTTTTCTCTGCTTGCTTAATTTGTTTTTCCCCAGTATTTTACCCTTAGCCACATGGCTTTATCAGTCAGTCAGTGGTTCTCAATAAACGTGGTCCATTTTGGAAATATGTTGGGACATTATTAGCTGTCATGTGATTAGGAACAGGGACCAGTTACGCCAGATGTCCTGTTGTGTAGGGGATGGTCCTATGCAGCAAGAAATGGCTCACAGCCTGTACAACTTTAAAAAGTTTCACCAGACATTCATAGTGGTAAACGCACTTAAATATTCTGAGATGGGCATCTAACTCCAATTTACATAAAATCCAACTGATGTTTAACCTAGGGTTTGACTGTAATTTCTTTTCTTTGGAACTTTGCCAATCACCAAGTCTAGTTTCTTTTGTACCTGAAATGTCCCAAGTCTCCTTTTCTCTCCTCTTTTGCTCCCTGCAATGCGATTCTGTCCCTAACTACCCAGAGTTGGACCAAACTTCACCAGTGAAGGATGTGATCTTCCATAAACAGCCCTCGCTTTAGACACCAGTCTTGAGTCCAGGGGTTCTCAGGGCACCTGCCCTTCTGACAAACTAGCAACAAATTTGGGGGTTCCCACTCCCCCCTCAGTTTCAATAATTCACTAGAAAAACTCACAGAACTCAGGAATGCACTATACTTACAATGACAGTTTTATTATAGCGGAAAAGGATACAAATCAGAACCAGCCAAAGAGGAGATGCAGAGGGTGATGTCTGGGGGGGTACCAAATGCTAAGGTCCTTGTCAAGTCAGTATACGTCACCCTCCTGTCACACTGACATGTAACAATACACACAGAGTGCTGACAACAGGGAAGCTCACCTGAGCTTCCATGTCTAGAGGTTTTATTGGGATTTCGTTACACAGGCATGATTGATTGAATCATTGGCCTGGCAGTTGAGCTCAACCTCGTGGTTCCCTCTCCTTCCCAGTAGTTGGTCAGATATTATATGTGGCTCAAAGCCTCAACCCTCTAATGATATGGTTGGTCTTTCTAGTGTGGCCAGCCCTCATCCTGAGTCAGCTCATGAGCATAAACTACTTTGGGCCCCCATGAGTCACCTCGTTAGCATAACTTCAGGTAACGTCTGAGGGCACTACCATGCTATTTCCTGTGAAATTCAAAGGGTTTAGAGGCTCCCTCCCAGGAACCAGGGGCAAAGGCCAGCCAATTTTTTTTTTTTTTTTTTTTTTTGCTGAGGAAGATTAACCCTGAGCTAACATGTGTGCCAATCTTCTTTCCCTTTATATGTGGGTCACCGCCACAGCATGGCCGACGGGTGGTGTAGGTCCGTGACCGAGATCCGAACCTGCAAACATAGGCCACCAAAGTGGAGCACACTGAACTTAACCACTATGCCATGGGGCCAGCCCCCAAATTCTTTATTATACAACACTCCAATTACCTTTCCTTTTTTCAGATTCTCATCATCTTTCCAAAGTCTTGTGTTACCATCTAAATTATGTTCCTACTTGCAACATGGTTCTGCTTCAGATCCACGCTCTGCAATCCTGCCAGAATAATCCAGCTAAAATGCATTTTGGACGATGTCAGTCCTCTGCTTAAAGTCTTTTAACAGTGCACTGAATTGTACAGAGCAAATCCAGGTTCCTTAGCATAACATACAACACTCTCTGAGAGCTTCGCCTGCCTAGTTCTCTAGTCCTATGCACACCCCAAATTACATATTTTTCCATTTGAAAAACAGCTTATCTAATTGTACATCCCTGCTCAAGTGGCTGATATTTCTCTTTTGGGTGCTGTTGCACCCTCTGTTTTCTTTTTCAGAAGACCTTTCCCTCCATTCACTCCTAATTGTCTGCATAACTCATATGATTCAAGACTCAGGTTAGATTGAATTAATCTTTCTTGTTTTATCCAAGTTGGGTGAGCTTCCACTTTCTTGTGTTCTTTGGCACTCTGCACATTATTTTTGGCAAATCATTTTCTATGAAAAAAAATCTATTTATGTGCAAATTTGCTCTGATACCTGTTCTTTTCTTGTCTCTTTGTAAGAGAAACCTGAATTTTTAGATGGCCATTGCCACAATAAAGACTACATTTTTAAGCTAGCTTCGTAGGTGGTCGTGCCATGTGATGATGTTCTGATCTAAAGGATATAAGAAGTATTATATAAGACTTCCAGGAAATGTCTTTAAAGGGAGGGACACTTGATCCCATCTTCTACCTTCTTTCCTGCTCACTACAGTGAGAACATGCAGACAGGAACCAAACAGTACCATAAGTTGGAGGCCATGTGTGTAGGAAGATGGCATGACCAACAGAAGGATCTGTGTCCTGGATAATTACTGTCTTTAATGTCTTTGGATTAATTACCTTGATATATTTTTTTCCATAAGGGAGAAATAAATGTCTATCTTATTTAAGCAGCTATTATTTTGGTCACCCAGCCAAATTCAATACTGATTGCTATTCTTCTCACAAAGTATAAGCTCTTATTATTTTCTTAATTTTCAGGAACAAGAACAGTAACTAGAACAGTATGTACTCTGTAATTGTTCATTGAATCCAAACAAAATGTAGATGAAAAAGCAATTGATTTCTATTTATAAGGAGATGATGACGTATTTTCCAATAGTTATTAATAGATTAACTCCACCGGAATAGGGCTGTGGATAATGATAATTTAAGGTTTCAAATTTATAAAATAAGTTCATAAAATTGGCCAAGTGTGTAAATATCTGTTCGATAAAAGTTAGACATTTTGGAAAGCTGGCCAAGATACCCAAATGGCAAAATCTATTATGAAAATGATAACATGTTTGTATATTTCAATATACTAAATGGCTTATTTACTTTAGTATTGAAAAGCTTAAGGTAAAAACAATAGCTAATCAACTTTCCAGTTAATGAAAAAATATTTTGGCTTATTTATTTTGTTTGCACTCAACAGAGTATGTCTTTGTCAATTTCAAATCCAATGTTCACTCCTTTTGGCTTCTGTTGCATCACTTCCTCCTTGTTTTCCTCTGCCTCACAGACTCTCTTCTTAGGCTAATTTGTTGGTTCTTCTGTTTCTGCTCAAATTCCAAATGTTGGTGTACTCGGGTCCAGTCTATAATCACCACACCCCTGGAATCTCACATAGGCACGTAGCTTTAGCTGTCATCTCTCAGTCTATGTGTCCCCAAACTAGGTTTCCACCCTGGGCCTCGCCCTAAAATTCCAAATTTTTATATCCAAATTTTTACTTAAAATTTCCATTTTGATACCCAGTAGTCATCTCAGACTTAACATGTTCAAAACAGAATTACTGAAATCCCACATAAACTACCCTCCCCAAATAAACCTGCTTTTGTACCTGTCTCATTTCAGCAGACATTCATTCAATGGCTCATATCTAAAATCTATATCATATTCCTGATGTCCTTAGTCATCATATCCATTTGTACTCCACACCAAATTTAACCCTACAACATATCCATAGATCTTGAATACATCCAATCGTTTCCTCCTAGTCTACACCTCTCCTAAATCAGGCCACCATCTCACTCACCTGGACCACCACAATAGCGTCTTACACGATCTCCTCTCTTCATTTCACACGTATCAGCCAAAGTTATTGTATTAAAAAAGAACATGCCATTCCTCTATTTAACACCAGACATTTAATAAATGTTTCAAATGAATAAATCTGGATGGGAAAATTCTAAGTGAATATAATTTAAGTACAGTAGGTTTGGATTGGGTCAGATTTGGACAAAATGATATTTTGATATCACACAACTGCTCATTTTATGAAGTGCAAACCATAGAAATTGCATATTATCTCTTTGAAATGTTGATCCATCTGGGTTGCATTTAGTAGATATTCAATCGGTAGTGTTGAATAAATGCATCAACCTCACACTTTCCAGAGTGAGAAACCATTCATAGATCTCAAAAAGTGTAACAGTACTAAAGATTAAGTTGGCTGTAAAAATTAAATACATTACAATGTCTATTTTTTGATAATGTGGAACACATACTATTATATAAATAGAGTGATTATTCTAGTTTTGATAAGACGAAGATGAGAATTATAATACAGTTAAATTTTATTTTATTTATTTATTTATTTATTTATTTTGTGAGGAAGATCAGCCCTGAGCTAACATCCGTGCTAATCCTCCTCCTTTTGCTGAGGAAGACCATCTCTGAGCTAACATCTATTGCCAATCCTCCTCCTTTTTTTTTCCCCAAAGCCCCAGTAGATAGTTGTATGTCATAGTTACACATCATTCTAGTTGCTCTATGTGGGACGCAGCCTCAGCATGGCCGGAGAAGTGGTGCGTTGGTGGGCTCCCGGGATCCGAACCCGGGCCGCCAGCAGCGGAACTCGCGCACTTAACTGCTAAGCCACAGTGCTGGCCCTAAATTTTGAAAGATTAAACATTCCTTATATATCACTCATATATATTTGTAAAATATTATTATAGTGTCAGCAGTAAAGTCATATATTTTTGCAATCAATGGAATAAAGTTGGTAGATTGTAGTACATCCTCGCACAGAAATAATCCATCAAATAAAGGTTGTATCAAAAGAACAAAATATTTGGAATCATATGCTAACAATAGATGAAACTGGTCATTTGGTTTCTCGTTTATTGTTTCCTTATTAGTTTAACCTATTCCCCATTCAATTCTAGTAATGAAAATTATTCTACTTGGGTTTTTTTCCAATGGAAAGATGCAGTAAATAAAAAGAATTTCTTAATTACAGAAAAGTGGAATTTTACTTTCATTATGTTTCATACCGGAGATGGACTTCTCTAGAGGCAGTGTGTTTCCTCTTTCCAAATTATCACGTTATCCCTTGATTAACCAGAGTATCTCAATAAACAAAACTATCTAGTTCTCTATTTCTAGGTCAACTCTCTATTACTAAAAATTCTTTTTTGTTCCCCACTGTATTAGTTTCAATTTGCTACTATAATATTTTACAACAAACTTAATGGCTTAGAACAACATGGATTTATTATCTTACAATTCTGTAGCTCAGAAGTTTGAAATGGTCTTGCTGGGCTAAAAACAAGGTGTCAGCAGGGCTGCAGTCCCTCTAGAAACTTTAGGAGACAGTCTGTTTCCTTGCCTTTTCCAGGTCCAAGGACACCTGCTTTCTTTGGCTCAATGGCCCCCTTCCGTCATCTTCAAAGCCAGCACCATCTGGTCAAGTGCTTCTTGTGCTGCCCTCTCCCTGGTTCTCTCTTTTGTTTTCCTTTTTCACTGTTAAGAATCCTTGTGATTACGTTAGGCCAGTCTTAGTCTGTTTGGGCTGCTACAACAAAATACCACAGATTAGGTGGCTTATAAACAACAGTAATTTACTTCTCACAGTTCTGGAGTCTGGGAAGTTCAGGATCAAGGCATTGGCAGATTCAGAGCCTTTTCTCTGTACCTTCACAGAGCAGAAGGGGCAAGGGAGCTCTCTTGGACCTCTTTTATAAGGCCACCCATCCCAATCATGTGGGCTCTGCCCTCATGCCCTGCTCACCTCCCAAGGCCCCACCTACAACACTATTATGTTGGGTGTTAGGATTCAACATATGAATTTTGGGAGGGGGACACAAACATTCAATGCATAGCAGGGCCCAACAGGATAATTCAAGATAATCTCCTTAATATAAGGTCAGCTGAGTAGCAACCTTAATTCTGTCTGCTACCTTAATCCCCAAATGTTGCCATTTAACCTAACATATTCACAGGATCCTGGAATAGGAACTTTGACATCTTCAAGGAGCCATTATTCTATCTACTTCATTCTCCAACTGATGTACTACTCCCACTGAGTTGTCAGGGATGGAGAGATATATTTTAGAACTTAATTAACCTTAAAAAGTGTAAACAACGTGTTGAAAATTAATTTTCCCACTCTCATATTGAACCCATTTTTATTTATCCAACCACTCATTCAGCAAAATATTTATTAGGTACCTACTCTATTTGAAACACTGAGGATTCCTTAGGAAATCAGAGAGACAAACCCCCCCCACTTATATGAAGTTTGTCTTTCACTGCGGGAAATGGTATACTGGAATTGGTGTGAATGTTGCAGAGATATTCTCCAAATTATGGAATTTATTAGGGGGTCCCCAAATAGTCAGTGGTGGTCAGTTTATTAAAAGAAGTGGAAAATTATTTCAGCTAAAGGAATCATTTCCCACTGGTAAAATACTAGACATCGAGGCAGACGGAACCATTATCTGGAACCTTCCATGTCAGTTCAAATCACATCACGTAAAAACCTGGTCTGGTGTTAGCACTTTTTGAGATAAAACTCAGTTTCTTGAAACATAACGGGGAATGTTTGTTTTAACCACATCAGGGAAACACTCAGATTGTTACACTAGTGATCAGACTGTTATAAGACACATCAAAGACAGGAAGAAAAGAGTAATGGTGGTTTTTACTACAATAACGGAGCAGTATAGTGTATAGGCAATCTAGAGAGAACATTAAGCTCTGTGGGAGCAGTGCTAGAGGATGAAGCCATTTTCTTTGTTACTATAGAAACAGCAAAATGTCAACTATTTTTAGAGCTTTGTTCCAAGATTCAAGCAGCCATGCCAGTTATCAGTATGTTTAAAGATGCTAGAAACATATGCCAAGAAAAGTAGCTAGAAATTTAAGTTTATAAGGTAATTTATTTCCTCTAGAACATTTTAATAATATGCATGTCCCCCCACATTTATTGCTATTTGTGCAATTAAATATCCACACTTTATAAGAAAGTATATAAACAATCATTATTTTATATACACGTAGTTAATAAAATAAGTTACTTCCACATATAGTTTTTCAAGGGTTAGGATAACATTACAGTGTTCATAGCTATAAACACTATAATTAACTTGGTACACAGACACTCAATTAGTTGGCCTCTGTTATCGCTTAGCTAATTTCTTTCACCTTCAGTAAACAGCCACTGAAAGCCAGACACCCCACTAAGTTCTGGAAACATAAGGATGACAAAGGTGCCATATTTTTCCCCCAAGTACGTATTTCTAAACATGAGCTTGACCTTAAGATGCATTATATTATACAACTTGACAAAATTTTAGGACAAATAAATGTTAATTAAGGAGCCTTTCTCCAAAAATAAAATGTTGGTTCTTCATTTTTGCCAAGAAGCAAAAATGAAGAATGGATTCGTGTTTGTGCAATTTCCTTTGTGTTTGATGCTTAATGAAGCTTCTCTGGCAAACAAGAAGCTAAAATCCATCTGTGCAGTGTACTTTACATATTTGTGTATAATGGAAAATTAGTAGCTTTTATATTTTTATGGGCAAAATACAAACCACGCAATTAGGAAAAATGATGCAGTTATCAAAATTTTGAATTACCAAAAGTAGTGTTCACTCGTTACTAGGTATATATAAGATGCTTATAATTCATGACCTTCATCTTCCCTTTTTATATTTTAACTTAAAATGTACATTTTGAGATTTTACAGACAAGTGTAATTATTGAAAGCAATTTGAGAAGAGAGTGATCTGGCAAATTATTCTCACACTGAGATTTACTTTCTTAGAATAACACTGATCCCTCCTGAATTCTGTAGATGGAGGCAACTAATTGAGAATAACAGAAGAATTTTCTGCAGGAAAAATATCCTCTAATTTGGAGTGACTTAGATACTGTTGTTACACAATCCCGACTAGCAAGTTGAAAATCAAGTTACTAGGCAAATTTATCTAATTTAGATGGATTAACAATCAGTATTTTAAAATTAGAACAACAAATTATTGTACTGATTAGTTCATTAGGATTGGTGTCCATTGGTTAAGAGGTGATAAGCAAGCCTTGATGGCAAAAAAGAAAAAAAAGAAGGGGGTGTGATAAGCTAAAATTGCCATCTCCCTGAAACTTTGGCATGCAGAAAACTTTTGACAGTATTTTAAAAATACACATACAGCTATCTGCATATTTTAATATGGCATTTGCCTATACTTTAATGAGAGAGTCACATTTCCTAACTGAAATAGAAAGTTAATACAATTATCCAGGTAATTGCCCTTCAAATTATTTAGATAACTCCAGCAGAAAAAAGAAAAAAGAAAGATTTCACTGTAATTGCCAAGTGTGTTCATTTCCCTCGGTGTTAGAAAGTGTGTCTCTGTACAGTCCCTTCTTTCCTCAAGGAGAAAGCACACCAACGCTGTTCCTTAGGTTGACTCTGAAGTTGGCTGTAACGGTAACTTGACCACACTGACTTCCTAGAGTGGGTGCTGCTCAGGTTCCCCTCCTGGACTGAGGAACTCACCTCCCGAGCTGCTAGCAGCGTCGACTGTGTCCTCTCGGGAATTGTCCTCTGTGGAAAGCTGTTGCTTCACTCTAGTTTTCCTTGGGACAACTTGCATCCAATGATGCAGGATATAGATTGGCCTGGTCCTTGTTATTCTCTCCATCAACATCCCACCTAGCTCCTGTGGTACATGATATTGATTTACACGACCACTCCAGGTTCAAAGCTCCCTGTGGGATTAATTGATGCCTCTGTTAAGATGAATTGCAGTTCATCTTCTCCACCTCCTGAATCTTGGTCCCTCATGGCCCTATAGGGAATTTTTCCTAGAGCTGTCCCTAATAAACCTCTTGCACTCAAATCTCCGTCTCAGAGTCTGTGTCCAGGAGACCCTAATAAATCCCTTATAGGTGTTTTGAAGACTAGAGAGAGGCTATATAACAAACCAAGCAGAGGGTCAAAAAGTAGGTTTTCAGCATTTCTTTATTTTCTTTTTTCTTTGTTTTTTTTTTTTTAATTTTTTGTTTATTGCAGTAACATTGGTTTATAACATTGTATAAATTTCAGGTGTACATCAGTATACTTCTATTTCTGCATAGATTACATCATGTTCACCACCCAAATAGTAATTACAACCCATCACCACACACATGTGCCCATCAAGGGACAAATGGATAAAGAAGCTGTGGTATATATACACAATAGAATACTACTCAGCCGTAAGAAATGATGAAATCCAGCCATTTGTGACAACATGGATGGACATTGAGGGTATTACGCAAAGTGAAATAAGTCAGAGGGAGAAGGTCAAATACCGTATGATTTTCTTTGTTTGTTTTTTCGTGAGGAAGATCAGCCCTGAACTAACATCCATGTCAATCCTCCTCTTTTTTTTTAGCTAAGGAAGACTGGCTCTGAGCTAACATCCGTGCCGATGTTTCTCCACTTTATATGGGACACCACCACAGCATGGCCTGACAAGTGGTGCGTCGGTGCGCGCCTGGGATCTGAACCCGGGCTGCTAGCAGCGAAGCTCGCGCACTTAACTGCTATGCCACGGGGCCGGCCCCTTTATTTATTTTCTTATTGTGAATATTTGCAGAGCTCACAGACTGCCTGATTGCTTGATAAAAGATTAGCTACAAAAATGAATATATTCTTTTGCATACTTGTTGCTACTGCATTAGGGAATGTGTAGACAACTTCAGGCTCCTTAGAGCTTATTTTTCTGCACTGATAATCTATGTAGGTGACACTATGGTAATGTCTTATTTAGTAATCTTTTCTTTTTAGTAATGTATAAAACATATATAACACAATTTGTGTATTGTAGAGCTAAGAATGCCTCTCAGGAAATAATTCACATTTTTCTTTTAATAATCAAATAAAAATCTGATTACAAAATATGAGTTAAAGATGTATGTGCTATCCTTATTGTGTAATTGCTGTTATCTTCATTATGATAGACCATGTGTTTCTGTATCCTCCCACACTGCTTCAGTGCCTAGCACAAAGTACATTTACAATAAATGAATGAATTGATGAATAACAGATGATTCTTATATGGAGCTACCATATTTATCAAGAACAAACAAATAGCATAAGTTAAGGTCAACTAACACTTATGTATTACCTTCTAAGTAATATGTCTTATGGTACAGAGTAGAGCAGGTTCATGTATAAGAAAGAACCTATCTGGAGATTCCGATTCAAACCTCAACTTGGCCATTTATTAATGTGACCTTTGCAAGTTAACAAACCACTTCATTTATTTTCATCTTCTTATTTTTTTGTCTTCTTTCTTTCTTTCCTTCTTACCTCCCTTCCTTCACCTCCTCTCCTTTCTCCGCTTCCTTAACAAATATTAATTATGATCTATCCACTATGAACCAAGCACTATGTGGGTGTTACAAATATGACTGTGTACATCGTAACTTTTATCTTCAAAAATCTCATTGTTTATTTGGAATAATAAACAAGAAAAAAAGGGAGTATGTGATAGATATTTAATTCAGTCTGGAGTATTTGGGGAAGGCTTTTTTCAAGACAGGCATTCTCAAAGATGAGTTCAGAAATATGATTAAGAAGGATTATTCCAGTAAGACGTAGAGGTAGTGCTTGAAAAGGAGGCAGAGTATTCTAGGCAGAGGTTATAGATAAAGGAATGTGCGGAGATGTGGAGACAAGAGAACAGAGAATGTGGTGCAAACGCACTGTATTTCAGTTTTGTGGGGATTATTTATCATGGTCACTTAGGTCTAACCGAGAAAGAGGGATATATGATAAGTATCCAGGGGTGTCCAACAGAATCCAAGAGTGGGAGGGCAACCAGGCCCCATGAGGACTAGACTCTGACATAGGCAAGCCATCAGGAGTGAATTCTCTCTTTGTTTCTTTGGGGCCACATGGTATTTTATTTCTGCTTCTTTAAGCATCTCTATTTCAATCTTCCCTACACTCTCTATTTTGATATTTTGTCTTTTAACATATGGTGGAAGCTTTGCTTTCCCAGCCCCACATCCACATCACTACTCATATCAGAGACCCAGCAGAAATTGACAAGAAGTCCTTTTTCCCAAATCCAGGTTACTATGAGTGAAAATTTCCATGGGATCACATGCTTATTCTCAATCCAACCCTACTCTAAATGCATAGAAAGATGATATTGTTTGGACATTTTGGGAAGACCTGAGGGCTTGTTTCTACAGGAAGTGATTACTAAAAGAGCATTGCCCTCTGTGACTGGAGCATAGAGTATGATGATTGGGTGGAAGAGATGGGATTGAGTTGGGGAGAGATAAAATATCCATTATCTTGCAAGTTTTAGTAAGGACTTGGGACTTTATGCTAGGGGTATGAAAAAGAGAGATTTGTAGGTGACATGATGATATATATATATATTTTCAGAAAGTGCACCCTGTATGATGATTGGGTGGAAGAGATGGGATTGAGTTGGGGAGAGATAAAATATCCATTATCTTGCAAGTTTTAGTAAGGACTTGGGACTTTATGCTAGGGGTATGAAAAAGAGAGATTTGTAGGTGACATGATGATATATATATATATATATATATATATATATATATATATATATATATATATTTTTAGAAAGTGCACCCTGTATGTCCAGTGCAGAAAATATTTGAATGGGTCAATATTCAGTGTAGGGAAACCTGTATAGCCCAGGTGAAATACAATTGACTAGCAGCAGAAGATAAATTGTTCATAGAGACTGGAGATAAAACCAAGTCACAATGAAAACTGCAAGGAGCCTAAAGGATTTACATTGTCCCCAAGATTACTATTAGGGTTTCCATAGGGGTAGATCCAGGATTTGGGGATCCTTTTCAGTAAAAAATACAACATTATAAAGATAAGATTAAGAATAAATGCAGATATTTTTGTAGATCAGAAAAGAGATAACAGTAAACTTAAATATATTCCTAAATCAACTTCCCCTTAGCCAGATTTCACAAATGCTTGGGACATTCCAGTGTCAGCCAGCATGAGGGGAAGCATGGCAGAGAAGTTGAAGTGGAAATACACAGTGGTCCTGACTGAATGCAGTAAAAATATCTTACTTTTGTGAAATTTAACATAATTATGACCATGTGAACACATTGCTAGGGTCCCTTCTAAAGGCATTGCAGGGTGAAGGGTATTGAAGCTTAAGCTTCACACGTTTCACTGTAAATTTACCTCCAGTTACTAAATGTGACAGACCAAAATCTCCCAGGAAAGCTGAGAATTCCAGTGTCCTCACAAAGATATAAGTATGTTTGAATCAATCTAATATATCAGGAAGAGAGTAATGTTATTCCATAAGAGCTTGGAAGTAGCATTAGAATTCATTTAAGGCTATATACTCAATGACTTACTATTCTTCTTCAATGTACAGTTAATAGAATAGTATCGTAAATGCCTGTATATGTCCAGTAGCCAATACTCTGAAACTGAAAGATACATTGTTTCTTGGAATTATCTGTTGTTTGAAAAATTTGAGAGTTCAGGTTTACTTAGAACAACCTATTTAATTCTAAGGTACTTTTAATTTTTTTAGTGTTTAATATCCTGAGTACACTTTAAGAAGTATTCTCTTTCATTGCTGTAGAAGACTGAAAATGAGTAAGGGAGTCACTGTTCATTGCCTCTACTCGTGCTCTCCTGAGCAGGAAGCATCCAGGTTTCTGAATAATTATCCTAAGGCAGCTGTTGTTTTTTGAAAAATTCTTTCTAAACAGACACACCAGGAATTTTTGTTTTACAAGAGTACTTAAAATAGACAACTTTTGAAATTGAGTTCAAAGTTTATTTCCCCTGAGTGGATGAGAAAGTCTTGGGGATCAAATGAGGAAAAATAACCAAATTTCTTAGACTTTAAAATATCAGGCTACAATAAATTTTATAAAGGAATTTTTAAACTTAAAAATAGATAGATTTTATATCACTCAAGACTTTTTATCCATCCAGTTACCAAAAAGTTTCCTTGCTACATGTTTCTGAGCAATATAACGTCATCGCTTGGTATTTATAAAATACGCATGTAGAGCATGTCTTTTTATTTTTTGTAATTTGTGAGTGTTTGATGCTTATGAAAAGTGTCAGATTGACATCCCTAGATACCAAAGTCCTCAATTTGTGCCTTATATAAGCCTTAGGGAAGCACAGCCTTCTCAATGATCCTAGCCAACATAGTTACAACAGAGCAGTTTAAGCAATAAGTGGATGGCTCCGGGCTTGGCCTCTTTGCTGAATCTGTCAGCTAATGCACCAATTAACTCAACTACAATTTTTATGATGTGGACCAATTTCATTGGAAAGTGAATACATGGCTGTAGGTTTTACAATAGCCTCAAGAAACAAAGAGCCTAAACTAATTTCAAAAGCTGTCACTGCGGTCATTGAGCCACTGAGTTGAAAAGTTTACTGAGCAATCTCTCACAGTTCGCTTTGTACCTAAAATCACGGCTTTACCTAAATTATACTATTTGCCTTGGAGCCAAACATAAAACAAGGAGAAATTAATTAAATAATTATATAAATGCAGACCTTAAGTGTTTTATTTATGTGGTCATAAATTTCATTGTATATATTGAACAATCTCATTCTTCTCAGTTACAATGCTTAATAAATCTATTGCTAAAACTCCTTATCAAGCAACACTTGGCCTTCATGAAAATGTAGTTTTCAAACTGTATAAACATATTCTGTGTAAGATCTGTTTTTGTGACTTGCTGATGATTCTTGAAAAGACTAAATAAATGAGTCACTGCCCTCTTTTGGTTATGAATATCAGATAGTCTTGTGGATTTATGAAACTAGTGTAAAAATGAGAGACCTCTAAGGAAACAGAAGAGTTGTGATCTCAGGTGAATGTTGGGGTAGAAGGGAATAGGGTTCTAGTTAAGAGTGGAGGAGAGTCTGGTTCCTTGTGAGGAGTTTAGCCCACGGGAAAACTTGTATGCTCTTTCCTCACTTCCGTGATGCCCTGGGTGGGTCATTGATCACGAATTGGCTACTGGAGTCAGAATAGCAACTGAGTCAACCCAGATCTGGCTGGGATCAGAGATCAAGCTTTTTAGAATGAGAACTAATAAAATATGCTTAGAAAGACAGGACAAAAACTTTTCCCATGCCATCACCTCCCAAGTTGGGCTAGAAGGTTGTAATTTGGGAATTAGAGACTTCTGGGAAAGAACAATACTCAAGCATGAAGCTTGCAGAATGTCCTGAAGTGCAAGTTCGCTTACAAGGCGAGGCAGCTGTGTTCAATGGGGGGTAGAGGTCTCTTTGCTCTGGAGTATATTTTCCAACTTCCTCCCTTAAATTCCAAGAACAGAAGCTAAAACCAGGCTTTTAGCCTCTCACCTCTCCATAACTTTCTAAGGTAGCTGAAATGGAGTTCATGGAAGGAAATAATAAGAAATCTGAGGAACAAAAATGCATATAAACGTAAGACTACAAACTGAATAGTTCATACTATTCAGAATTAGTGGAATAGTATCAAACAGAATTAATGGAACTGAGATAAAAATAATAATAAATAGGTCTACCATATCGTTAAAGTATTAAAGGCAAATAATGGTAATAATGAGCAGAAACAAGTAGAAACATCTATGGAATAGATAATGTTTGAATTAAAAAAGTGAGCAGCTTGGAGGAAGAGCACAATGTATATAGTATTTTCATAAATTATAAAATGTATAAAATCATCTTAAACTCCTCAAAAGAAAATAAAATGGTAAAAGTAATTGGCAATGCAAAAGAAAAATTAAGATATGTGGAGTCTAGTAGTAGCCTTATCAATATTCATATACCTGAAGTTCTCGACACAAAAAAGTAGAGAGAGGAAAAAAGTACAGGTACGTGTTGCTTAATGACGGGGGTACTTACTGAGAAATGTATCGTTAAGCAATTTCATCATTGTGCGAACATCAGAGAGCACACTTACACAAACCTACGTGGCATAGCCTACTACACACCCAGACTATCTTGCACTAATCTTACAGGACCACTGTCATATATGCAGTCCATCGTTGACCAAAACGTCATTATGCAACGCATGACTGTATTGAAAAAATAATGACAAAGAAAATAGCCCAACAACAACATAATCTCAAGACCACTTTAAAATAAAAATTTTAGATAATTAAATATAAAAGGAAAATTCTAAAACCTTCCTAAGAAAAGATTATATATTCTACATAGAAATTAGAATTAAGTTGATACTGAACATTGCAACTCTGGATTAAAGAAGAATCTTTTAAAGTGTTAAAGACAAAGTTCAAAGTATTTTATACTTAACCAAATTATCATTTAAATGGGAAGGTGGAACGGCATGTTCTCTAGGGCTGCACTGTCTATGGAACTTTTTGTTCAATAATCGTATGTGGATATTGACCATGATATTGGAAAGAGCAGTCCTAGAGGCTTCCATTCCACAAAAAGACCATCTTCAAATTGTTCTTAGAGGAACTATTCCAGTAAGAAAATAAACAAATCAAGGGGGCTTCTATGAGATTATATTACAAGTGTAAGTAAATGAATAGTTTAATGTAGTTCACCATCATGTGACAAAGTAAAACAAAAACCAACCAACAAAACATACACCTATTATAATCAGAACAAAATTGCAAATGATATCAACATAGTTGGGTGAAGTATAAGGTGAGGTGTAAGAAGATGAGAGCACTATATTCAGGGAAAAGATACTAGTACTTATGAGCTTAAGAAATTGAAAAAGAAAAAGATAAAATATGTATACATATAAATGTAGAATGTGTAACTTTTAATATAGCATAAAATTTTGATCCATATAATGGAAGCCGAGAAAAGCAAAAAAAGAAAAGAAATAAATGTGATAAATAGAAAATGTAAAGTAAATTGTAAATATAAGTCCTAATATAACAGTACTTTTAACATAATTGAGTCAAACTCATATATCAAAAAGACAGACACTCAGATCACATTATAAAAGGCAATCCAGTAGTATTTTGTCTTGGAAGAGCTCAATTAAAAGAATATATAAGAGTTAAAAAGAAGAGATAAAAATATAAAAAAGAAAGCTTCAGATAGAAGGGAATTAAATGTGTAAAACAAAGAAAAAGAGAGATGGCATCAAATAGGTAAAAGAAACAACAAATAAAATAGATATAGTAAACATAATGAAGGAATATCAAAATATATAAAACAGCTGACAGAACTGTAGGAAAAATAAATATGTTAGTAATCATACTTCCAGATATTCTTACATTCATCTGAGAAATATAATAACTGAAAGTAGAGA